>NC_035435.2:165804213-165954213 GCF_002127325.2 Helianthus annuus
CTATAACAATTATCGGTATTGTTGTCCACTTAAGCTCAACTTATCAGATGTAATCATGGCGAGGGGATACGTTAAGGTATGATTTATACTTACCGACCGGTGTTCATCCACATCACGACACATTCCCGTATCAAGGTATGCACGAGAGTTCATCTTACCGGTGAGTATACCGATTATCATCTGTTTGACCGTATAAATTGTGAGATACTCACTTATTTTGATTTGAAAACAAGCCCTATGTGATATAATCACTTATTGATGAGGAACTTGATTTTCATATGCATGAGGGCACAGGTGCAAGTCCGTGAACAGGTCAGTACTTCCGTACAGCAGAGAGGACGAACTTGACACCCGGAAAATGTGATATTTTATCACTTATTTGATTTGGACATGTGATTGTTTATCACTTATTGAGGTCGAATGCAGTATGCAGTATGTACACGTATTGTATAGTATCATGGAAAGATCTAGACTTGCGTCCCCGTTATTTTTCGGTAAAAGATACAACCATGATACCCAGATGATAAGCAGCATAAAGACCGAATATCTCAGAACCTCAGGCAATCTATCAAACGAAATTTCGGTACTAAGACCATATTGCCAATGAGTGGTTCCCACCTGGTCTTCAGTCGATTAAGATTTATATCACCCTGCACACTTTAAAATGATTGTGAGCCTACCGATACATCTTATATAGAGCTGCTTATCGTTTTGCATTTAAGGTTTAAAGAGGTTTGGATAGACCACTGATGTACTATCATTTTCTCTTTTGCTCTCCAGGAAACTCATTTTTGATTTTTCTAATTTGTTTTTTGTGGTTTTTGAATTTTTCGATGTTTTTGGATTTTCTGATTTTTGGATTTACTCCCCCTAAATTCAATAAACTAAGATAAATTTAAAAACACACAAAGATATTTACAAAAATGATTTTCCGATGTTGGTTTACTCTTGCTTGACCTTAATGCCATTTACCAATAATAAGAAGTCAAATCTAGATTTGTCAAAAGCTTTGGTAAATAAGTCGGCACGTTGGTCATCGGTGTGGACCTTAACAACATCGATTAGCCTTTTCTCAAAGCAATCACGTATGAAGTGATATTTGATTTCGATGTGTTTGGTCTTTGAATGCTGCACAGGATTTTTAGTGATATCTAAAGCAGCAGAATTATCAACGTAAATAGGAGTAGTTAGGAATTCAAAACCGTAGTCCCGCAATTGTTGTTGGATCCAAAGAACTTGTGAACAACAACTTGAGGCAGCAATGTATTCAGCTTCGCATGTTGATGTAGCGACACACGTCTGCTTCTTGCACTGCCATGTGACTAGGCGATTTCCTAAAAACTGACATCCAGCCGTTGTGGATTTGCCGTCGATTTTACATCCGCCAAAATCAGAATCACTGAATGCGACCAAGTCAAAGTTATTATCCCTAGGATACCACAGACCGGTGTCGGGGTAAGCCTTCAAATAACGAAAAATCCTTTTGACAGCTGCAAGATGTGAGGCCTTCGGATTAACTTGATATCTGGCAAGTAGGCACGTTGGGTACATTATATCTGGCCTTGATGCTGTGAGGTACATAAGGGATCCGATCATCGCGCGATAGTATGAAGGGCTAACAGGTTCACCCTTCAAGTCAGGAGTTATTCCGTGATTAGTTGGCAATGGGGTACCAATGGGCGTTGCATCAGACATCTGGAACCGGCTCAAGATGTCTCCAACATATTTAGTCTGATGGATGAATATCCCAGACTCCGTTTGTTGCACTTGTAGGCCCAAAAAGAAATTCATTTCCCCCATAGCACTCATCTCGAACTTATCCTGCATGATGCGCTCGAAATTCCTACACAAAACATCATTAGTAGAACCAAAATAATATCATCAACATATACCTGTACCAGAAGAAGATCTCCATCTTGTTCTTTGATGAAGAGAGTACAATCGATAAGACCTCTTCGAAAATCGTTCTCCAGCAGATATGTAGATAAGGTTGCATACCAAGCTCGTGGCGCTTGATGAAGACCATATAGAGCTTTGTTGAGCAACCAAACCCGATCGGGATGAACAGGATCTTCAAAACCTGGAGGCTGTTCGACATATACCTCTTCTTCAACCACACCATGTAGAAATGCACTTTTGACGTCCATCTGGTAAACTTTGAATCCTTTGAATGAGGCATAAGCCAGAAAGATCCGAATAGCTTCCAGACGTGCAACTGGTGCATAGACTTCGTTATAGTCGATCCCTTCTATCTGACGAAAACCTTGAACGACTAAACGAGCTTTGTTCCGAATAACCACTCCACGGTCGTCTTTCTTGCATTTGAAGACCATCGAGTGCCAATCTTCTTGTAGTTCTCAGGCTTTTCAACAAGCTTCCAAACACCCAGCTTGTGAAATTGCTGTAATTCTTCCTGCATGGCTTCAACCCAAGCACTATCTTTCAATGCTTCTTTCCACGACTTTGGTTCTTCTTGTGACACGTAACACGCGAAGGACCAGTCATTTTGTTGACCAGATTCTCTTATAGCTGAATACAAACCAGCATTCCGGTTGTTTCTCAGCTGATTACGCGTCTGCACGCCGCGATGGACATCTCCTATTATGTTCTGCTGGGGATGGGTATCGTGAATCCTCATTTCAGGATTATCTGGCACACGTGCATTGATACCCAAATTATTCAGATTAAGATCAACAACCAACTCCACACCAGGAATGTGGTTAGAGGTGGATGCATTCCCTTCAGCAGTGTCTACATTCTGCGTATGAGGTGTATCTACAGAAGCACCTTGAACAGGAGCAGCTGGAGCTGAAGATCCTTCAGCTGCATCATGATATTCATCATCTTCAGAAGAGTCATTATAATCAGCAGCATCTTCAAAAACCTCATTTTGAACCATATTGTTGACTGACGAAGAAGCTTGAGGGTCAACAACAATAGGTCTAACCAATGGCGAGACAGCAGCGTTGTCACTTTCCAACAACATTCGAGCCGCTGCTGATTCTTCGTCAAAGGTTGGCAGATTAAAGGAGTCAAATAGCCCATCGTAATCGAACATCCACGGATCACCCGGAGCCCTAACAGGACTCGTGTACCTTTGAACCCTAACTTCGCTCCATAGCTCAATCTTTTTGGTAGCAAGATTCCAAACACGAAAATTTGGAGTAGCATAACCAAGGAAGAAACCCTCGATAGCTCTTGCACCAAACTTTCCATCCGGCTCAATCATAGTACAAGGAGCACCAAACGGTTCAAGGTAAGAAAGATCCGGTTTCCTTTTCTGAAGGAGTTCGAAGCAAGTCTTGCCATGTCTCTTTACTGTAAGAACTCTGTTCAACGTGTAGCATGCAGCCGATACAGCCTCCCCCCAGAATTGAATAGGGAGTTCCGACTCTACTAACATTGTTCTTGCAGTTTCTATAATCGTCCGATTCTTCCTCTCAGCGACACCATTTTGTTGTGGAGTATAACGAGAACTGTACTCATGAAGAATGCCTTTAGAAGTACAAAACTCATCCATAACTTGATTCTTGAATTCGGTTCCATTGTCGCTTCGGATCCTTTTCACTTTCAACGTATAGAGATTTTCCAACATAGTGAGAAGATCCTTGAGGATGCCAGGAGTTTCACTCTTGTGTGCCATAAAAGATACCCAAGAAAATCTAGAGTAGTCATCAGTAACTACTAAACAATAGGCATCACCAAACGTTGTCTTGTGCTTCATAGGTCCAAAAAGGTCCATATGAAGACGTTCGAGAGGCATGCTGACAGTGTTGATTTTCTTCAAAGGGTGAGACTTCTTTGTTTGCTTCCCCTTTTGGCACGAGACACAGATATCTTGTAGATGAAAACTTCTTACAGGCACACCATTCACAAGATTATTTTTCACCAAATGGTTCATTTTTCTCAAGTGAATGTGTCCCATTCTTCTGTGCCAAGATATAGACTCCTTTTCTGTGGCTTTTGAGACAAAGCAAGTAACTTGTGCAGATGTTGTAATCGCCTGGCTCATGTCGAGAATATAAAGATCATTAACTCTCGGAGCCGATAAGAGAATCCATTCTTGTGGAATTTTGAATCCAGGTTTCAGCACATAGCAGCCAGCGTCATCAAAAATTACTGAGAACTTTTTATCGCAGATTTGCGACACACTTAGAAGATTGTGATCAATTTGCTTCACATAATTGATCTTATCAAAGCACACGATACCATTGGAGATACTTCCTTCTCCAGTGATGTACCCACCTTTATCACCCGCAAAAGCAACATACCCTCCTCTAATATTTCTCACGTCGTATAGGAGCCGTAAGTCGCCAGTCATGTGCCTGGATGCTCCACTATCAACAATCCAATGACTATTAATAGTTCCTCCTAGAACATCCTGCACATGTCAATTAAACATCAGTTGAGAATGGGGACCCAAGCCTTAGTGGTCTTGGGTCGTCCCTTGGCATCACGAAACGTGAGCTCAATCTCTTGATGATTTTCAAGAATAATTGCTCCCCCTGAATTGTCACCCGACTTAGGTAACCAAGTTTGTCTATGCTTACCAGTTTTTGAAGATTCTGGTTTTACAGGTTGTGACACTCTTGGTTCCTTTTGAACTGTTTTAACTTCAGATTTTAATGCTTTTTCAACAGTTTTCATGTTCTTACGTCGTTGTTTAGTTTCTTGTTCTTTTACAGTTCGTTTATCTTGTTTAGGTGAAACTGACCGACGTTGAGGGTGAACTGTTTCAGGTGGAGCTTTTTCAACCAATTTCTTCTTTGGAGCATTTGGGCAGTTTCTGATAATGTGCCCAATTTCTCCACATTTGAAACAAGTTCTCCTTTCAACAGACTTAGGAGAACTTGATCGACTACCAGATGTTGAACTTGTAGAACCTGAGGTACTTGCTCTTTCATCACACCCGTTTGTGTGTTGGGTGTAATTGTTATCACTGTTACGTTTTAAAATCTTGACTTGTTGTACAAAATCAGTGTTTGATTTGTTTTCAAAAGTCTCAATTTTATCTGTATCTTTTGATGCTACAAATTTAACATCTTTTCCTTTCTTCATGTAACGAGCTCCTTTTGATTCAACCTTAGCCTTTGGCTTTGGAGCTCGTTGTTGTTGTTTACCCTTAGAAGCAGTCGGTTGTTGAGTGGTTGGAGATTTTTGATTACCAAACTGTTTCCTAATCTCAGCCTTAGGAATTGGATCACATTGTGTTACCACAATTCCCGGAAGTGTTTTTCCCAAAAATTTGTTTGTATTGTCTTCAAAGACTTTGTCAATCAAAGATTTATTTACATTTTTAATTGGAAAAACATGATCTGAGTAGATTTTATTATCTCCAACCAAAGTGTACAACACATTACTGCTTTTAACAGTAGACACACCTGTCTCATCAACCTTGACAGGATCAATCACTTGCTTCTTAACAGATGGAATCTCAGGAGTATCAGGATCACAAAGGATGTGATTCTCTCGTGGAATATCTACTCCTTTCATCTTGCTAAGTGATTTATCCTGATCACTTACAGCCACTTCTGATTCATCATCCGATGTCTCATAGTCCTCGATAATTGGAGGACTTTGCTTCATGGATGGTGAAGTTTCTTGTTCCTTAGAGGCTGTGTTTGAAGAATTGTCCGGTTTGAACCCAAGGCCAGTAGTAAACTCCTCAACATCAAGAGGCACACTGGGTTCATACCGAGGCATTTCTTCCTCATCAGGCATCTTGGTATAGTTGTTCATCAAGGGGGGCGGACATTTGTTATACCCTATGCCTTTCTGATTTCCCTTTAGTTGTTGAACATCGATGATGTGATCAAGCACAAATTGGGAGTTAGAATAACTATCCAATTTCTGTTTGATCGCATCATGTTCGCATTGGGCAATGGCTAATTGCTTTTTAGTTTCTTCCACAATGTTAATATATTCATTTATACTCACTTGCTTGTGGTAAACTACTTTGTTAACCTCGGACACATTTTTCTTTAAAGTTTCTATTACAGATTTAAATTCTTTTTCATTCCGAGTTAAAGCCATGTTTGCCTCTTTGCATTTCGACAGTTCAATAACCAAATTCTGGTTATGACTATGAAGCTTTTCTGATTCAAGCTTCATCTCAGCACATGAGTTACAAATACTAGGGGCAGGAGGTTCAGAATTTACCTGACTAGTAGAGGCTGAACCATTTGCCATAAAGGCAGTTTGAAAAGAAAAAGCTCCATCTTCAGAAAATAGCTTTTCCATTTCCGTTGATGTAGCAGCAGCCTTCCTAATCAGAATTGATTTCTGACATTTAAGCTCATCAGCTTCATTCAGAAGATCCTGAATATCTTCACCTTCTTCCTTCTCATCAGGCTCTGAGTGATTATCCCCAGAAACAGAGCCTTCTTCATCCGAACTTCCAGAATAACCAGAACTGTCATCACTCCCAGAAGATTCTTCTTTATGAACCTGCTCGATGACTTTAGCATACAAAGCAGTTCCACTTCCCTGATCACCTTCACCAAACTGCACTGACCAGTCACAGCCTTCATCAGCTTGAACAGCCAAAGCCCGATTGTGATTGGTGGTTCCAGGTTGTCCCTGATTGTTATTCACTGCCACCATCCTCCGTTCACAGTTTTCTTGTTGGGCATTCACATTCGTCTGGTTTCTGAAAGGGTTGTGATTGCCGTGTTTCGTTGGTCGAGTGCACTCACGTTTAAAGTGCCCTTTCTCGCCACAATTAAAGCACGTGACGGCATTAATATCAAACCCATACTTCGTGTTTTTCTTTCCTTCCAACGAAGTTCTTCCAGTTCGAGCCATGAAATCTTTTGCCCTTCTAACCGCACTAGCAAAAGCCCATTTAATATCCATCAACTCCATTTCTTCCTTGTCGATCTGATCATAATCTTCATTGGTCATGTTGATGTTTCCAAGCTGACCTGCTACCAACCCACAGTATGCACTGACCATGGTGTTGATAATCTCCATATGTTCCTTAGCAACTTCAATGCTAAGGTGTGAAAGATTTGAGTTGTCGACTCGGATTGTATGATGACTTTGGGGTTGAGGTTGAGGATTGCTTGTATAGTGAGCTTGCTGTTGTTGTTGAGGTTGTGGTTGTGGTTGTGTTGGAACAGGAATGTAAGACCTCGGATCGAATTGAGGTTGTGGTGGAGCAGCCGTTGACTGAGGAAATGGAAAGGAACTTGAACTTGTATTGGACACAAATGCAGTCTACAGCTTAGGTTGCTGTTGCTGAGCTGCAGCGGATCTTGCCAAAACATCGAATCCTGGAAGATACATTTCTGTATTCTGAGGAGCTGGAGCACGCCTTGCTTTCCTAATTTCTTCATCGTTTTTATGTTCCAGCTTTTGAATGAACTCATAGATGTTGACTTGATCTAGAGTTCCAGTATGCTTCAACAGCTCAATGAAAGAACTCCACTTTGGAGGTAGAGCGTCAGCAAATCTACTCACCATGTCTTGTTGAGTAGAGACAACTCCATAAGCACACATTTCACTAATCAAATGATAGAAACGTGTGATCATATCATTCAGAGTCTCGTTTTCCAAAAACTGAAAGGATTCAAACTCTTTCTTCAACAAATCATGCCGAGATTTTCGAGCAGCTGCATTGCCTTCTCCTCTAGCAACTAAGGCATCCCACAATGCTTTCGTGGTCTTGCAATATGAGAACTGATGGTAGATGTCTTTGTTGAGTGCTTGAGTAAGTGTGGCAAAGGCCTTTTTCTCCAATTCATAAGCCTTCTTGTCATTTTCAAGCATATTGGCATAACCCTCTGAAGTTGACGCAGCAGTTTCAAGATTAGTATTGAACGCATTGATGAAACACGTCCAAAGATCAGTGCTTTGCCCTTGAACATATGTGTGAAAACGGTTTTTCCATGATGGAAAATCGTTCATATGGTTCAACTTAGGTGGACGATTGTTGCTGCCAGTTTCACTTTCACTAATCAGAAGGTTCTGAAGACTTTGACTTTGATTGGATACCAAAGCCCATTGACTTGGACTGATTGATGGCTGTGGAATCATACTCTTTGCCCAATCTGCAGCAGTGACTAACTCTTGATTGGTTCGTGAGTCCAAACTCCAATCCCATGGACTTGTACAGCTCATTTTGATCTAATATAAGTACCAAACCTACACACCACAAACTGTTAAGTGCAAAAACAGATATGAATCGAAAGATGCAACCTGTTCGAAAGATCAATATTTGTTCGAATGATCAACAAGGTTCGAAGGATCCTTGTTGAGTTTCGAACAAAGACTTCGAAGGATTGACTTCGAAAGATTGACTATACGAAGGATCCTTATCTTTCGAAAGATGATTTCGAAAGATTCTCCTTATGTTTCGAACACAGGTCTCGAAAGATTCACAATGAAAGATCCTTATCTTTCGAACACTAATCTCGAAAGATTCACCAACACGAACGATCCTTATCTTTCGAGAAGATTCCACAAACGAAAGATAATGCTTAGACTCCGAAAGACTAATCGAAAGATGTTTATCTTTCGAGCTGCCTTTGATCGAAAGATGTCGAAGGATATCTTTCGATGTCGAAGGATATCTTTCGAATGCTCTGACACTCTGACAAAAAGTACGACAGGTTGGTGAAAAGTTGATGTGGTTGGTGAGCCAACTTTCGGCAGAAAGGTATGTGCAGACACGACTTTTCACCAACTTTTTGACTTTCAAAAAGTTTTCCCAAAATGGCAACCTTATCAACAAGATCTGGTCACCGGAAACACACCGGAGATATGGCCGGAAAAATCAAAGTTACTTAAAAACAAGTTTTCAAGTTACCCAACCCAACCTTGAACACTCCCGAAGGTTTAGAAGCCGTTTTTCAGTTTAGAAAAGCCAGAAAACCACCAAAACGGGTGCTAAACCTAGTGTCCAAACACACCAAGAACTCGAACAACCCGGTTTTAAACAAGGTAAAGAGCCAAGCTCTGATACCACTTGTAGGTCCCTTTTCTCGGAGGATCGAGAACAAACCTAAACCTTGTTATACTAACCCACTAGCGAGTGCGGAATCCAAGCTAGCGAGCAAACCGAGATGATGCAAGAACAAACACAAACACACAAGAGTTCACCGATTAACACCACTGTATTAATACGTATGAAGGTTCCGGTTACAAGCACAATGTTTACAAACAGTTTGCAAACCCTCAAAGTGTGTGTGTGTGTTTTCAGCAGAATGCTCTCTAAGTGTTTCTCTCTTGATGTCTGCCTTGTGTCTCACATTACTGAAATACAACACACTGCATGGGTATATATACCCATACACAGCAGGTCTTGGTCGAAGGATCCGATAGATGGTCCGAAGGATCATCTATCGATGACAACATGTTCGAATGATCAGCAATGACCTCGAAGGATGATCCTTCGAGGTCCAACAATTCGAAGCATATCTTTCGAGTACCTCGAAGGATCAACAGTATCCTTCGAGGCTATCCTTCGATTCAGACTAGCATATTACAAACAGATTGACCAAGTCAAACTAGGAGGATAGTTGACTTGGTCAACTTACAGACTAACTTTGGACATCGTTTATATACAGACCGAATACAGACAAAGTACAGACACAAGTGCACCAACACAGGCTCCGCCAGTACACTTCGAATAATAATAACTCAAACAAGCGTGCACTCCCGCACCTCCTAACTTGCTTGATGTGTATTATTATTCGCTTTGATCACCAAGTCAATCCCCGATTACACTAAAATATCTAACAATAAATAGGTGCTTTGAACAACAAAAGAGTGCTTCTAGGTGACCATTGATTATGCGATTGTTTATAGGTATGTCGCTGATTCAATCAACGACTTTAGAGGCCAAAAGCTGCAAACCTACAGTTCAGATTGTCCTTGAAACATCGCTGTTTGATTCCACATTATTGCAGAAAGTCCCTGTTTGAAACCAACTCTTTCCGGAACATTGCTGTTTAATCAAGCGACTTTCATGATATCCCTGATCTAATCCGCAACATTAAATAAAAGTCGCTGTTTTGAATTTCCACTTTACATAGTCACTAATCTGATACAATACAAAGAACCGTCTTGATTTAATTATTTTAATTATAAAACAATTGCAGAAGATCCGTCATGATAATTTTAAACGTTGAAGGTAACCATGACAGTATATGGTGAAAAACCATTTTTCTATGATGTTTAAAAGTGAGAGTTATTTATAGATATATTTTTTATTTCTTTTTTAAATTTCTTCGTGACAGTTTAATGGTTTTGCTTGGGATGGTAAAAATACCCGAGTCCGATGGGTATCAGTGGCGGACCCAGGATTTTTTTTCCTGGGGTGCGGAAATTTTTTAAAGATTTCAGACCCCTAGCTATATAAAAAAATCGGTTCATAGCGGGTCGGATCGGGTCGGTTCATGTAAAACAAGTAAAAACAAACAAACAAAGTTTCATAGCGGGTCGAATCAGATCGGGTCGGGTCCATTTCAATTCTCAAACAATCAAACCCTAGTTCCTAACTTCCTATAACATTAACAAACAAAAAAACATCAAAGTTCAAACTATCCCTACTTTTATTTCTCTTAATCATTCAATAAAAGAACAAAAAAACTTATCTATAACATACTTTGGTCTTTAATTAGAATAATCCGGCGAAAAAAAGTGGTTCAACCCCTTTCCTCTTGCAGTCGCCGGCCGGAATTATGCTGTCGCTAGGTGCTGAAGTGAGGCAGAGGGAGGGCGGGAGTCGCTGGCAAGTGGCAACGATTTGGGTTTTTTTTTATTATGTGGACTGGTTTGTTTAACAAAACTAGTAGTTGGGTTGGGCTTGAATGGGTATTAAGTTATTGGGCTTGATGGATTGAATTTAAGTTTTATTAAAGGGGTTAGTAGGCTAACTTGTTTACATAATTTGATCGGGTTTAAATCCGTGTTCACAATGTTTTTACATAAATTCCTAACATTTTTTTCTAAGGGGTGCGGACGAAAATTTCCAAGGGGTGCGGTCTGGATTTTTCGTGAAAAATACCACTAAAATTTTTTTTTTCAAGGGGTGCGGCCGCCCACCCACCCTATAACTTGGGTCCGCCCCTGATGGGTATACCCGAAACCCGATACAAATGGGACGGGTATACCCGATACCCGACAGGTATTGGGTCGGGTATGGGTTTAGTTTTAAAAAAATTTCCGGGTATGGGTCGGGTATGGGATTAGGTGATACCCGACCGGATTACCCAAAACCACATACCCGTTTACCCGAACTATATACCCGATCATATACCCGAATTTTTTTTAATTTATATTTTTATTTTCCATTAACCCTTATATATTAGTAATTTAGTTTAGTATGTTTATAATGTGAAAAAATAAATTTTCTTTTAGTATATGTGTTTGGTAATAGTATTTATATTTTGTATGTTGTGAAGTATATACATATAAGTGTATAAATATTAAAAAGTAATTATTAATTTATCATAAAACTTATTTTATGTAATGTACATTTTTTATTTATAGTAGTTGCTTTATAAATAAAATATATAAAAATTATGATAGTAAAAAAATATATTTGGAAATCCCCAACGTATGTTTTTTAACAAATTAATGGGTATACCCGATACCCGAAGGGTAATTACCCGACAAATACCCGACGGGTATTAGGTCGGGTATGGGACATGATTTTACAAGCGGATATGGGTATGGGATTACCAATACCGTACCCGAACCCGACCCATTGCCATCCCTTTTGCATTGTGCCTTTAAAAAAGTAAATTGAATCCTTCACGGAGTTGTTCAGATACTTTATAATATCACTAGTTAATAGTTAATTCAGTGACTTTATGTAAGTCTTATAATCAAACAACGATGTTATGTACGTCTTATAATCAAGGGGCAATTGCATATTTCCCCTTCTAAAACTTGTTAATTGCATATTTGCCCAATTAAAAATTAAAATTGCATATATCCCCTTTCTTAACTAATATTATTGCAAATTTACCCATTTTGAATTATTTTTTTAGAAATAAAATATATAATGACTATCTTACCCTTAGTTTCACTAAAATGAAAAAAAAAAACTGCATATCTACCTACTTTTACTAGTTTTTGTGTCTTTTTCACAATTTTTTTTTTGTCATGTTTTGCTAATTAGCCTTTTTTTCATTTTTTTTTGTGTCTTTACAAAGGATTTTTTTTCATCGTCTATCACGAGCTAGAGTAACAATTATCAAACCAAGTCCTTTTTCATTGTGTTTCGCTAGATGAACATCTGAAACATGAGAAATCATGCACACAACATCAAAGTAAGTCCTTTTACTCACATACATTAATACTAGGCTATCACCCGGGAACATCCCGGGTTAGAAGAAGTTAGATTTCGATTATAAATTGTACACAAACAACACATTAAAAGTCGTTAATATCTTCTTTCATTTTGACAATAATTTGTTTTTTTTTTTTTTTGTTTCATCAGTATCCTAAGTTTGTTTACATGTGTATTGATATATTTCATGTAAAAGTTATTATCTTTTAATTCATATTGACATCTGAATTAATAGTTGTTTCGTAAACCGATATAAAATCTGAATTAACAATACCTTTTATATTATTAATAAGATATTAAAAAAAACAAAAATATATAACGATCAAATAACCACATCAAACATACTAAAAATCCAAAATACCATTGTTAAAAACGTAAAAATCATAACAACTTATTTAAATTAGTAGAAATATGAGCTAATTTTATTTCTTGCTAACTTTCTCCAAAGCCTTGAAACTACTTGAAGTTGAAGACATGTAGACGTCATCCAATGTACGTTTGTTAATTTTATTGGTATCACAACCGGTGTTACCATCATCATCCTTCACACTTGGAATGTGACTTTTCTTTTTGATAAATTCTTTATCATTTACCTAAAACAAAATGTGAAAATGAATTAAATAATAATAGAATTAAATATAATGTAAATATTAATGTATTAATATGAATCGTGTATTGAAAAAAAAAATACCTCAGTAATCTTCATCTTTTCTTTCAGCTCATTAATAATTGACTCGTCATCAGTCAAGTTCGTGACAAAATACATCTCATCAAAGTTAGTCAGATTATAAGTTGTTATCTCAATTTTAAAGGCAAACATCTTTCCAATCAACTTGTTTAAATCCACAGAAAACATTACTTTTTCAACAACCTATGAATCAAAATATTGTATGATAAAATTAATAACAAATTTTTAGAAATATAATGAAAAAAAATAGACAAAGAAAAAATTATTTATACATACAGGTGTTGTATTTTCTTGAGACAATTGTTCAACCGACTTGAGAACAACTTTTTCGATGATTTCATCAACCAGAGGATGAAATAATATTAGTGGAACATCATCACTATTGTCTTCCACTTGAACTTTTATTTTGAATCTAATTAAGTTAAATAGAATCATACATATATAAAAATTGATTATTTTACAAAACATATAAATATTAAAATAGAAAAAAATGATCATATTACCTTGGAACTGGATATATAACACTTTCATCACAAGTAGGGTTCTTGCACACATGAAAAAAATGTTCCTCCAAACTCGGGCAGTCTATAAAATCTGTACCCGCCTCCATTAAACATTTAGGACACTCCATATAGTGCCAACCAAAATGCTTATCTATAGCCTTAATAGTACCAAGTATGATAACAAATTAGGCTGTATAAATTTAAATTTATGAAAATCATTAATTTAAAGAAAAAAAATCGACTTTTGCCATTATACAAATATATACAAACCTTCATATTTGCCAAAGATCATATATATTTCTCAAAGGAGTCTTTATGATAAATTCATCAGTTGACATCTACAAAAAATATAAACAAAAAGTTAATTTTATATGTACAAAAGAAACTAAAAACTCGCATTAATAAATTAATAGAGTTCTTGTAGATTAGAGTAAAAAAAAATATAAACTCATACCTTCTCAAATTCAATCTCAAATAAAGATTTTTCTCTTCTAATGTATAAATTTCTAACAACTTTGAACATGTATTTATATTAACGTTTTAATTTAGGAAGTTGTTTCATTTAAATTGATATATTAGGATATAATCTAAATATATATAAAATAAATACTAAGATGATTGTATTTATGTTTAGATTTCTAAATTTTATATTAAATATATATATTTTTTTAGAAATAGTTTGACAATTCTGTTTTTGGAATTAATCCAAGCCACGAAAGTTAATACACTTAATTTATAAACTTTAAAAGTATTGAAAGAATCTTTTAGTATTTTTTAGATAGTTAAAACGAATATTATAATAATTAACAAAGTGTATCTAAATCTTTTTATATACTTAATAAATTTTAAGTTAAATTTAATAGTCATAATATATTTAAAAAAACCAAAATTTACATTTTATATTAACTAAATTTACGGCCGGAATTTAATTTTATGATATCGCTAACATGTATATGCATATATTTAAATAATTATAATAAAATTTTAATTTTGGAAGTTGTTTAATTTAAAGTGATATTTAAATTGTTTTGGAAGTTCGAAAATTAGTTTTTGGAATTAATCCAAGAAAATCAAATTCATATTAATTCTATATTCAAGAATATCAACTTTAAAATTGAAGTAATGAACCATGGATTTTATAAGACATGAAAGTATCTTTTAGTATTTTTTTATAAATTTAAAACCTATATTATAATAATTAACAAACTATAACTCAATATTTTTATATACTCAATAATTTTTAACTTAAATTTAATAACTTCCTTATATATTTAAAAAAGTGAAATTTATATTTTAGATTAAGTAAAATTTATGGTCGGAATTTACTTTTATGTTATCGTTAAATATATATGCATATATTTAAATAATACTAATGGGATGATTTAATTAATTGGGTTTTTTTTTCTTTGTAAATATAGTGCACGTTTATTCTTATGCTCAATAGGTTGTTTGACCTTCATTGTATAATTGTATAACTCGGTTGACTAATTATTTTTTCAATGATTTGTTGAAAGTATATTACAAATGTTTTTGTTGAAAACAAAAAACATAAACACTAAAATTATTATTCAAAAAAAGGAAACACTTATTATTCTAAACAAATAACCCATAACACAATTGTTCGAAAATACTAATTGTATTTAATTTCAGGAGAAAAATGTTCTTCATAAACTACATTATCCAACGACGGGCTATCCTCCAATAGTTTTTCCTGCGTTCATAAAAGATAAATAATTTAGAATTAATACAAATAATATTTGATAAAAAGTATTTTAAATTAAAGATAACTAAAACACAACAATACTATATTACCAGATAATTTTCAGAATAGTATTGCCACACAAACTCCCATGATGATAGCCCATGTCGCCATTCTCTACATACACATCTGCAGAGATCAATAGATCTATCATTGAGCCTTATTAAAATTTCAAAAAGTATAACATCAAAAGGAAGATAACCCATTATGTAAAAAAATTTAAACAAATAATTTCATATGCTTTATAGATTATTTATATAGAAGATCAAACGGGGGCAATTAGATAATAAATATGGTAATTCTTTTATTAATGGAATCTTGATTGTATTTTTATGATTTGATTTTTTTAAATAATCAATTATGTAACTAATATACATAAAAACAAACGTTTTAATAATGTCATGTAAAAACATTTTAATTATACATATGGATATAAATTTCTCGCGGATCCATGTTTTATTATACCGACCCGAAAATAAAGAATGATATATAATTGTTTTATTATTTTTTGCACAAAATCTTCTAACATCATATGTCTTCTCTATATTCAAAGATCTTCTCCCACTTCCCAATAACCTCCATCTTCTTCATCGGTTACATCATCTTCATCTTCTTCAAGTAATCGGATCATAAAGGTATGATTCAATAACTTCAATTCTGAATTTTATTGTACTGTTTTTCTTAAATCTTGCAATCCATTGTTAATTTTGAAGTTCTCTTCTTCCATTGTGGATTTTCTTTCTATTGATGTTTGTAGATCTATTTATCATATTCGGCTGTTTGTTTATGTGATTAGTTCAACGATATGTGTTATTTTGATGTATTACATGCAATATATGATAATAGACATGTTAAAGGTATGATTCAAAAATTCTGATGTTGAAGTTTGTTTATTATCTTTTGATTAAATGTTGCAATCGATTTGCAGATTTTGATTTGGTTGTTGATATTGAATAAGAAATTATATTTTTAAGAAACAATTGTTTGTAATGTTTTTAAATACATTTATTATAGGCCACTGTGTTTTTTATGTCTTATTTTGAAGAATTTTACTTATTTCATGTCTTAGAGTAAACGATTACTTTGTATTATACATATGGAAGATGTTATATTTGTAAGTGTATGTTAGATTTTTGTTATTATATACTGCATGTTTATGGTATTAGGTCTTAGTTTCTATATATATTCATTTGATTAGTTTATGCATCATCATAATTTTTGCATTATGATTATTGTGATAATAATTTTGTTATGTGAATATGTTATTTAGATTATGGTCATTACATTGATTATGTTTTTTATTCACCGGAACTCTTAATCTAATTAATATATGTTTGTTCAAACGCAGATCAGTATGACGTCTTTTTATAAAATATTTTCCTCCGACTCTTCTCACTATCTAGTAATATAATTAATCTTATAAGTACAACATTTTTTCCTCATTTATTTATGTTAATACATGTTATATTTTTCAAGGAAATACCATATCAATATAGCAACAGATTCCTATTGAATGCTGAACCAAACAATCAAGCCGTTATCAAATGTGTGAACGGTAAGGAATTTGAAGTTCTTTTGACTAAACATAAAGGTGCGTTTGTGTTCATGGATGGTTGGGAAGATATTGTAGCTAAACTATCATTTACGGAGGGTTGTTTTCTGATGTTTAAGCAAATTGACTTGTATTTGTATTTGTTAACACCCTTTAAGAATATGCAAGACCACCCGATCTTCAGATCTAATGTTCCTTTATTTACCTCCATGTCTACCGAGAAAACGATAAGCAATGTCGAGTACTTCTGTCAACGCTTCACACAAGAGTCCAATGATAATTTGGTGAGTATACAAACTATACTTTTTCATGGTTTTCAATAACAAATTTAAGTTATTTCACCTGGATGAATATTATACGCAGATAATTCCTGCTGATTTCGTTGAAGATACAATACGTTTACCATCTATTAGCAAGTTAACATTCAAGGTCCATGTTAATTTGTGGGACAATTTTGATGTGATGATTCAGAAAGACCGGGATACTAAGATGTATTTTCTTTACGATTCATGGGACAATGTTGTTTCTTACGTACCTATATACCTGGACTATTACGTTGTGATGAGGTACATTTTTAAACAAAATTTCCAGCTGATTGTTTATGACTTGAATGGTTGTGAGATTCTTGTGCCGAAGCGTGTATACACGCTTGCTGCTGTAAACATACCTAAACCAGGTCCTTTCAATATTGAAATACAAGACACCGATGATGAAACCGATCATGAAAACGATGAGGATGAATCTGATCCAGATTATAATGAATCCATGGATGATGATTCTGTTGATGTTTCTTCTATTTTAACCAACTCTGATAGCGATGGAATGTATGATGAGGAAGACGTTGAAGTTTCAGATTCTGAAGAAGATAACAAGGGTGATCCGGACTACAATCCTATTGAGTTTGAATGGAAGTACGACAGGCGTTTTGTAAGTTGAGTTATTGTTCGTATTTTACATATATTAAAATAGTAGAAAAACCATAATTTGTTTTTAGTATTTAATTTTGCCGTGTTATACCACTCATAATCTAATATTTTGCTTTAATTATTTATTGTAGCATCTTAATGTCAATGTTGCTGAAGCATCCAGAATTGACATGACTATGGACATGTACGTCCAGAACTTGGGTGGTGTGGATATGTTGATTTCTTTTCGTGCTGATAAACACGGTGGTGGTTTTCGCTATGAGGCTTTGGAATGGCGTACGAAATTTACGAAACCAAATGGTATCAATTCTCCTGCTAAGTGCACGTTTGTTTATTGCCCAGTTCAAAACAAACTGATTCTGAAGAAGGTTGTCAAGTAGTTCCTTTCAAACTTTTTAAACAATATAACTATAATTTAGGTTTGTTTTAATTTTGTTGGTTGGCTACTCTCTAAACATCATTTTGCATCTTTATCCTATAATGTGTTTTGAATGTATTAACATATCATGATGTAAACCTTTCTTTACTTCTAAATGGTATATAACTTACTTTATGATGTATCCGTTATATGTTTAATGTTTAATTTTTAATATTTACATCTTGCCAATGAAAATATGATTTACAATATATTTACACAAGAGTGATTTAAGAGTTTTACATCAACATCCACTATAATTTCAAATGTGAGAATATTTATAAGAATTTAGGCATCAGTTACAACAACACTCTTATATTTTGCAATGAAAGAAGAATTAAACATATCATTTGTCCAACATTAAATGAAAATACTTTAAATACACTCCACATGTATCGCTAGGTTTATCCATTTCGGGATTCAATGAAGTGTTTAAAAATAAGTAAATCTATCCGATGACTATATATATAGATAAGAAATATATGATTTAATGATTACTTTCACTAAATTAATATATGGAAAATTAATAAACAAATTAAATAATTAAACTATACTCAAACTAATATATAAAAATCTCAACCAATAGTTCAAGTTTTATTAAAGTAATTAAAATACAAATTTAAATGAAAAACATATCAAAGGTGTGTGAACACTTCTTTATAAACAACATTGGTTGTTGTATTAGTAGGTTTCCCATCCTTATCCTTATCGAGAATTAATATCTTCACCACTTGTCTTGATTTAACTCTTGATAATGCTACATATAACTGCCCATGTGTGAAAACTGGTTCTATTAAAAAAAGACCAACCTTAGACAAAGACTGGCCTTGCTCTTGTTGATTGTCATAGCAAAACACACATCAACAGGAAACTGTCGTCTTTGAAAAGCAAAAGGTATTTTTTTGTCGGATGGAATCATGCTAATTCTTGGAATGAACATTCTAGTTCCAACATTAGCACCTGATATAATTTCACCTTCCATAACCCTCTTTCCAAGATATGTAACTTTTAACCTTGTACCATTACATAATCCATTCTGTTGGTCAATGTTTGTTGGTGCACTTGTGTCTGTACTTTGTCTGTTTTCGGTCACAATGTAAACGATGTTCCTTAGTCTTGTAAGTTTGACCAAGTCAACTGTCCTCCTAGTTTGACTTGGCCAAAACAGTTAGAAATTGGTTGTATTGTTCTGTGTCGAAGGTTGGTCCATCGAAGGATTGATTCTATCCTTCGATGACCTCGAAAGATATGTTACGAAGGATAATGTTGGACTTCGAAGGATATACCATCCTTCGAAGTATATGTGGATCCTTCGAACACTTTGTCATCGATAGATGATCCTTCGATCATCTATCGGATCCTTCGACCAGACATGCAGTGCTGGGTATATATATACCCATGCAGTGTGTGTTAGAAGATAGAGACTTGAACGACAGATACACACACAGAAAGATAGAGAGATTCTTGAGAGCATTCTGTCCAGAAAACACACACACACACTAGAGAGTTTGCAAAACACATTTGTGAACATTGAGCTTGTAACCGGAACCTTTCATTCGTATTAATACAAGTGGTGTTAATCGGTGAATCTTTGTGTGTTTGTGTTTATACTTGTTTCATCCCGGTTTGTTTGCTAGCTTGGATTCCGCACTCGCTAGTGGGTTAGTATAACAAGGTTTAGGTTCGTCATCCTCCGAGAGGGACCTACAAGTAGTATCAGAGATAAGGCTCTTTACCTTGTTTAAAACCGGGTTTTTGTTCAAGTTCTTGGTGTGTTTGGACACTTGGTTTAGATCCCGTTATTAGCGTTTTTCTTGGATTTCTTGGCATAAAAACGTGTTCTAAACTAACCGGGAGTGTTCATAAGCGGGTTGGGTAACTTAAAAATTTGTTTTTAAGTGTTTTGGTGATTTCCGGTCAAATTCCGGTCAGAAATCCGGTGACTGGTTTTGGATAAGGTGTTCCTTTTTGGGTAATATTTTCAAAGTTGGTGGGAAAGTACAACCTGCACATCTCTTTTGCCGAAAGTTGACCTTACCTACCCATCACCTTTTCACCAACCTGTCACATCAGCGTCATTGTGTCAGTGTGCTCGAAGGATATCTTTCGACATCGAAAGACCATCTTTCGATCAAGGAAGCTTCGATAGATATACATCTTTCGACCCATCCTTCGAAGTCAGAGTGTTATCCTTCGAACCAGGGAATCTATTCGAAAGAAAGTTCATCGAAAGATAAGGATATATACTCGAAAGATAAGGATCTTTCAAATAGTGAATCCTTCGAGTTTGTGAATCTTTCGAAATCATTGTTCGAGATACAACAGTGATCTTTCGAGCACTGTTGATCCTTCGAACAAGATTTGATCGTTCGATTGTGATCTGTTTATTGTTAACAAGTTTCTGTGATTTCAGATCTTTCGAACAGAGATCCTTCGGCAGTGTGTGATCTTTCGGAATATTCATTTAGCATTTATTTTGCTTATCAATCATGAATCCGAATTGGTGGAATCCGGCTCCAGATAGTGGAAAATATACAAGCTCAGGTTCCACTCCCTCATGGTGGGGTACACCGGCTCCCGATAGTGGAAAGTACACGTGCACAAGTCTATCACCTTCATGGGCCGAGTCTCCGGTGTCTACATCTTCACAAGCAAATGCCATATCTTCAAGTCAATGGGCATTAGTATCGAATCAAACTCCGAGCATCCAAAGTATTCTATTGAGCGAAAGCGAAACCGGAAGTTTGAATCGTCCTCCAAAGCTGATGCATCTAAATGAATATCCGGGCTGGGTTGACAGATTTCGTACGTACGTACTGGGGCAAAATACCGAACTGTGGATACGTTTCACCACAGATTTTGATCAAGCTATAGAAGTTGCTGCTTCAGACACTGCTACGTTTGCCGATCTTCCTGAAGATCAGAAGAAAACGTATGATCTGGAAAAGAAAGCATACGCCATTCTCACTCAGGCATTGAGCAAGGATATATATCATCAGTTTGTCAGTTTCAAGACAACTAAGAAGTTGTGGGACGGGTTGAAAACCAGAGGAGTAGGGAATGAAGCAACACGTCAGTTACGTCATGATCTGCTCAAGAAAGAATTCGACTGTTTCACGTGCATGGATAAGGAGTCTTTGGGAGACATGACAAGCCGATTTTATCATTTGCTTACTGAGTTGAATAATTTTGGTGTAACTACAACTCAAGCAGAAGTGGTGAAGAAGTTTGCTGATGCTTTGCCTCCCCAATGGAGCAGTTTCTTGGAAATCCTAAAGTATAACGGAGTGTTGAGAACTACAAATATCAACGACTTCGTGCAGCTTTTGGAAAACAAGGATCAGGAGGAAACATTAAAGGCGAAGAGAGTTCCACTGCCACAAAATCCAGAAATGTATTATGGAACTTCCAGTACCTCGTCTGCAAGAACCGGTCCACATGCTCCACTGCAAACGGCGTTTGTCACAAGTACAGATATGTATGGTAATCCGGTGCAAGTTCCTGTTAAGCCACCTCCCACCACAGACATGTATGGAAATCCAATACAACCACCTCCTCCTCCTCCTGCTCAACAACAACGTGCATGTTATGGAGGAACATCATCTGCTGGTCAGCAATCAAAGCCAAGTACAGTACAGCTCGACACTTCAAGCTTCTCTAAAGTCAGTGTAGAAGTAGCTAAGGAACACATGGAGCTGCTTAACACTGTAGTGAGCGCGTACTGTGGGTTAATAGAAGGTCAGATTGGCAACATTAATCTGACACAAGAAGATTATCGGCAGATAGATAAAGAAGAGATGGACTTGATGGATATCAAGTGGGCCTTTGCTAGTGTTGTGAGAAGGGCAAAGGATTGGATGGAAAGTACTGGCAGAACCAACTTGGAGAGTAAGAGAGACACCAAGTATGGGTTCGATAAACAAGCAGTGAAGTGCTTCAACTGTGGTGAACGGGGTCACTTTAAATGGGAATGCACAAAGCCAGCTCAGCATGGGAACCAAAACCCCTTCAAAAACCAAGGCAACCAGCAGAACCAGAACAGAAACAATGAGCGTACATTGGTGCCTGTCAACAACCAAACCAACCGGGCACTTGCAGTTCAGGTGGATGAAGGTTGTGACTGGTCAATCCAGTTGGGTGGTGATGCTCCTGATGGAACAGCATGCTTTGCTCAAGTTGTGAAGGAGTTAGTTCACACCAGTGGTGGAGAATCTTCCGCCAGTGGTGGTGAATTGTCTGAAGATGAAGACTCTTCGGGTTACAGCAGGAGTTCAGATGAAGAATCCTCAAGCTCGGGCGATGATCATGTGGGTGAGACATCAAATGCAGCAATCGATGCAGATATTGATGAACTTTTGGGAGAAGCTGCAGCAGAAACTCAAAGAAGATCTATTCTGGTGGATGAAGCTGCTTTTACTTCGTCTTCTCTCCATTCAGCCTTTATGGCTAATGTCGACGGTTCATCAAGTCAGGTATGTGTCGATGAACCCACTGTTGTTAACTGTGATGAATGTGATAGATTGCGTGCTAGATGTGCTGATTTGGAGAAAAGTATGTCTGAGTTGCAAGACAAACATGATGCTTTACAAGCTAGTTTGTTTGACTTGCAAGACAAACATACTACATTGAATGAGAATTTGAGTGACTTGCAAAGTAAGCACGAAGCTTTGCAAGAAAAGTATGATGTGACTTTTATCCACAATCAGAAATTGACTGTGGACCTTTCCAAATGCACAGAAGCCAATATGTTTTATGAAAACCATGAAAAGGAGTTCAAATCTGTAATTGAAAAATTAAAGAAAGATAAAACTGAACTAACTAAAATGGTTTCCAGAAAACAAACGGACATTAATTTGTATATATCTCGTCTTGAGACAATGCAAAAAGAGATGGTCTGTGTAAAAACGGAAAGTGAGGCAATCCAACTCAAGTTAGACAGTTATTTGAGTTCTAGCTATGTGTTGGATCACATCATTGATGTCCAAAAAGAGAAAAGGGACGTCACGTGCATAGGCTATAAGAATTGTCCACCACCAGTGAGACATAATTATGATGCCATGCCGGATGAGGAGGACAGGGTGTTCTTTGAACCATCTGTGCCTCTAGATGTGAAAGAGTTTGCTGCAGGACTCGGATACCAAAAAGAAGTATCCTCAGATTCAGATGTGTCAGCATATACATTTGTAAGTGCTGAACAGAATCAAGATCCTCCAGTTGTGATTGAGGATGCTGATTCTTCTGATGATGAATCTGATGATGCTGTCCCAGCAAAGTCTGATGCGGTAGTAAAAAATGAGGACATACCTCTCGAGAATCACATTCTATGTGATCCCCCTGCAAAACCCGCTAAGACTGTTGCAATCGAGTCCTCGTCTGAGAACGAGTCGGAGAGTGTGAATTTGCTGTACACTCTTGTTGGTGATGATAAAATATATTCAGACAAAGATTTTCCTATTAAGAATGTTAATCAATCCTTAATCAGTAAAGTCTTTGAGAACTCGACAAGTAAGTTTTTGGGAAAGTCAGGACCACGTGTTACAGTTACACAGTGTCCTCCTATTCCAAAGGCTGAAATTCGAAAACAATTTGGCAACAAGAAATTACCAACAGTGCCAAAACAGCAAAATCACACCAAGCCCAAAGGAAAATCACCGGCTCAAGCCCAAAAGAAGTCGAATCAAAAGAAGAAGAAAAACATTAACTTTGTGAAATCAACGGGAACGGATAAAATTGAGACTTTTGAAAACAAATCTAACTTAGATTTTGTCAAGAAAGCTATTGTACAGAAAAGGAATGAATCAAGCAGTTCAAAACCTAGTACCTCGGGTTCACAAAGTTCATCATCATCGGCCAAACGATCACATGATACTTCGGGGTTTGTTGAACGAAGATCATGTTTTGAGTGTGGAACAATTGGACATATTATTCGAAATTGTCCATATCTTCATAAGCAAAAAGAAAAAGTTGATGATCCCCGTGACCACAATGACCGTAAGCGATCTGTTTCTGTAAAACAAGATCCCCGCCTTGCAAAAGAAAGGGAAAAGAAACAGAAACGCCAACAGGTCAAGAAGATTGAAAAAGCAATTAAAACCGATGTGGTTCAAAAACAATCTGTTGCTGTAAAACCAGAAAATTCTAAAACTTCAAACAATCAAGAAGTTAAAATTTTAAAGAAAAACACTGGTAAAACAAAACAGACCTGGAAACCAAAATCGGTTACTGAATCAGGGGGACCATCACAATTCACCAACCATCAAAGACAAGAAGTTATTGTCATTGATGAAAATGGAAGACCCAAGACCACATTGGCTTGGGTCCCCATCTGCAACTAATTCATTTGAGTTCATGTACAGGGTGTTCCAGGAGGAACTGTCAGTAGTCATTGGATTGTTGATAGTGGGGCATCCAGGCACATGACAGGCGACATGAAGCTTCTCTACGACGTCAAATCTATTAGAGGAGGTTATGTTGCTTTTGCTGGAGATAAAGGTGGATATATCACGGGTGAAGGAATGATATCCAACGGGATTGTCAGCTTTGACAAGATCAACTTTGTGCAACAACTTGATCACAATCTTCTTAGTGTTTCTCAAATTTGTGACAAGCAATTCTCAGTACACTTTGATGCTAATGGATGTTATGTGCTGAAACCCGGCTTCAAAATTCCAAAAGAATGGATTCTCTTGTCAGCTCCAAGGATAAATGATTTGTACGTCCTTGATATGAGCCAAGCCATTACTACGTCTGCACAAGCAACTTGTTTCGTTTCCAAAGCCACAGAAAAAGACACTATCTCTTGGCACAGACGAATGGGTCACATTCACTTACGCAAAATGAATCATTTGGTTTCAAATGAATTGGTGAATGGTGTTCCCCTCAAAAATTTCCATCTTCAAGACGTCTGTGTTTCGTGCCAGAAAGGAAAACAAACGAAGAAGAAGCACCCTACAAAGAAGATCAACACGGTGGCAGTTCCTCTTGAACGTTTGCACATGGATTTGTTCGGTCCTGTCAAGCACAAGAGTATTCGGGGTGATCAATACTGCCTCGTGATAACTGATGATTATTCAAGATTTTCCTGGGTGGCGTTCATGGCACACAAGAGTGAAACCTTTGGTATTATCAAAAACTTGATCATTCAGATTGAGAATTTGTATAAATTGAAGGTTAGGCGGATACGTAGCGACAATGGTACTGAATTTAAGAATCATGCCATGGCGGAGTTTTGCACTTCAAAGGGTATTCTTCATGAGTTTAGTGCAGCTTATACTCCTCAACAAAATGGCGTCGCTGAACGTAAGAACCGCACATTGATCGAGACTGCTAGGACAATGTTGGTAGAGTCGCAGTTGCCCATTCCATTCTGGACTGAAGCTGTGGCCTCTGCATGTTACACATTGAACCGAGTCCTTACAGTCAAAAGGCACAATAAGACCTGCTTTGAGCTTCTTCAAAAACGGAAACCAGATTTGTCTTATCTTGAACCGTTTGGAGCTCCATGCACAATCATCGATCCTAATGGAAAGTTTGGGGCAAAAGCAATTGACGGCTACTTTCTTGGGTATGCCACCCCTAACTTACGAGTCTGGAATCTTGAGACTAAAAGGGTCGAGGAATGGTCTGAGGTCAGAGTACAAAGGCACACCTTGCCAGTCAAATGTCCGGGTCAACCTTGGATGTTTGAGTACGATGACTTTTTCAATTCGATCAATGTTGAAGCCGTTGAAGAAAGTGCTGCGGCTAGGATGTTTTTCGAGAGTGACAATGCAACAGTTTCACCGGTGGTTCGTCCAATTCTTGTTAATCAAGAACCATCTTCTTCGGTGAACAATAATACTCTCAACAATGAGGATTTTCATGATGCGAACGAATTGAACGAATCTTCAGAGGATGATGAATTTCTAGATGCAGATCAAGAAGTCCCAACAACAGCAGTTCATGGTACTTCAGAGGGTACTCCTCCAGTGGATGCCCATAGAACAGCTGAGGCTACTGCATCATCCTCTTCGTCAATTCCAGGCCTTGATTTGGTTGTTGATCTTAATCTCAACAATTTGGGTATTAATATTCCAGTTCCAGATAATCCAGAAACAAGGATTCATAATACCCATCCTCAACAAAACATCATTGGAAATGTGCAAAGTGGCATTCAAACAAGAAACATGTTGCGAAACAACAACAATGCAGGCTTGTATGCGGCTATTCGAGAATCCGGGCAACAAAACGATTGGTCTTTCGCGTGTTATGTCTCACAGGAAGAGCCAAGAACTTGGAAAGAAGCCTTGAAAGATAACTCTTGGGTTGAAGCAATGCAGGAAGAACTGCAACAATTCCAGAAGCTGGGTGTCTGGAAACTCGTAGAGAAACCTGCTGGATACAAGAAGATTGGTACCCGTTGGGTGTTCAAATGCAAAAAGGATGACCGTGGAGTTGTTGTCCGAAACAAAGCACGTTTAGTCGTTCAAGGTTTTCGTCAGATTGAAGGGATCGACTACAACGAAGTGTATGCACCTGTTGCACGTCTCGAAGCAATTCGAATCTTTCTAGCCTATGCGTCTTTCAAAGGATTCAAGGTTTATCAGATGGACGTGAAAAGTGCATTTTTACATGGTGTGGTTGAAGAAGAGGTATACGTCGAACAGCCTCTAGGTTTTGAAGATCCTATCCATCCCGATCGGGTCTGGTTGCTCAACAAAGCTCTCTATGGTCTTCATCAAGCACCGCGAGCTTGGTATGCAACCTTATCTCACTATCTGCTGGAGAACGGTTTTCGTAGAGGTCTTATCGACTGTACTCTTTTCATCAAAGAACAAGATGGAGATCTTCTTCTGGTACAGGTATACGTTGATGATATTATTTTTGGTTCTACTAATGATGTCTTGTGTAGGAATTTCGAGCGGATAATGCAGGATAAATTCGAGATGAGTGCTATGGGGGAAATGACCTCCTTCTTGGGCCTACAAGTACAACAAACTGAGTCTGGGATATTCATCCATCAGACTAAATATGTTGGTGACATCTTGAGCCGGTTCCAGATGTCTGATGCAACGCCCATTGGTACCCCATTGCCAACTAATCACGGAATTACTCCTGACTTGAGGGGTGAAGCTGTTAGCCCCTCAAACTATCGCGCAATGATCGGATCTCTTATGTACCTCACAGCATCAAGGCCAGACATAATGTACCCAACGTGCCTGCTTGCCAGATATCAAGTTAATCCGCTGCTGTCAAAAGGATTTTTCGTTATTTGAAGGCGTACCCTGACACCGGTCTGTGGTACCCTAGGGATAATAACTTTGAATTGGTAGCTTTCAGTGATTCTGATTTTGGCGGATGCAAAATCGATGGCAAATCCACAACGGCTGGATGTCAGTTTTTAGGAAATTGCCTAGTCACATGGCAGTGCAAGAAGCAGACATGTGTCGCTACATCAACATGCGAAGCTGAATACATTGCTGCCTCAAGTTGTTGCTCCCAAGTTCTTTGGATCCAACAACAATTGCGGGACTACGGTTTTGAATTCCTAACTACTCCTATTTACGTTGATAATTCTGCTGCTTTAGATATCACTAGAAATCCTGTGCAGCACTCTAAGACCAAACACATCGAAATCAAATATCACTTCATACGTGATTGCTTTGAGAAAAGGCTAATCGATGTTGTTAAGGTCCACACCGATGACCAACGTGCCGACCTTTTTACCAAAGCTTTTGACAAATCAAGATTTGACTTTTTATTATTGGTAAACGACATTAAGGTCAAGCAAGAGTAAAACCAACATCGGAAAATCATTTTTGTAATTACCTTTGTGTTTTAAATTTCTCTTAGTTTATTGATTTTAGGGGGAGTAGATCCAAAAATCGGAAAATCCAAAAACATCGAAAACTTTCAAAAACACAAAAACAATAGAAAAGCAAAAATGAGTTTCCTGGCGAGCAAAAGAGAAAATAATAGTACATCAGTGGTCTATCCAAACCTCTTTAAACCTTAAATGAAAAACGGTAAGCAGCTCTATATAAGATGTATCGGTAGGCTCACACTCATTTTAAAGTGTGCAGGGTGATATAAATCTTAATCGACTGAAGACCAGGTGGGAACCATTCATTGGCATATGGTCTTAGTACCGAAATTTCGTTTGATAGATTGCCGAGGTTCTGAGATATTCGGTCTTTATGCTACTTATCATCTGGGTATCATGGTTGTAACTTTTACCGAAAAATAACGGGGACGCAAGTCTAGATCTTCCATGATACTATACATACGTGTACATATTACATACTGCATTCGACCTCAATAAGTGATAAACAATCACATGTCCAAACAAATAAGTGATTAAATATCACATTTATCCGGGAGTCAAGTTCGTCTCTCTGCTGTACGAAAGTACTGACCTGTTCACGGACTTGCTCCTGTGCCCTCATGCATATGAAAATCAAGTTCCTCATCAATAAGTGATTATATCACATAGGGCTTGTTTTCAAATCAAAATAAGTGAGAATCTCACATCATGTACGGTCAAACAGATGATAATCGGTAGACTCACCGGTAAGATGAATTCTCGTGCATACCTTGATACGGGAATGTGTCGTGATGTGGATGAACACCGGTCGGTAAGTATAAATCATACCTTAACGTATCCCCTCGCCATGATTACATCTGATAAGTTGAGCTTAAGTGGACAACAATACCGATAATTGTTATAGGATGCTTATCTTAATGTTAACTAATTGAACAACAAGAGCGTTTTGGCATGACCGTACACTGATATGATTCTCTTACCCTCGAAACTCGCAAAAAGAATGTCTGTATATATTTATTTACTGTTTTCAGTCTTTACATTTGAAATATTCAAAAATGCCAAAAAGATTTTATTTCTACTTTATTTTCGATCGTACGATGTTGGAACTCGAGTCTTCGTTACCTGAAACCTGAACGAAAACCGAAATTGACTAAATCTTCATAAACGGTCGAAATTTGCAAGGTTTTGAAAGTTAGAATTTGAAATTGAAAAATTTATTAAACTTTCAAACTGTCGGACGGTGTTTGATTGTGACATGGTCATTCGTGTGTCATTTGTTTATGTTAACTATTCCAAGCAGTTGTTCTCATTACGCGTTAAGATTTCTTGCATGTGCAGATTCTAAAGGCTAGGAGAACATGGTCGATGACAAGCTTCGGAATGAAGACACGACATGAAGGCACTCAAAAGATGAAGTTGATCGAGTTGCCGCTGACCATCATCAACACCACAAGGATCTCACTTCATAAAGATCAAGTTTTTCACGAGCATAACTCAAGGGGGAGCTTATGTTAAGGGGGAGTTTGTCAATACACTTCCTACATGATACGGGTAGTTTGTTGATACACTCTCTACTTTCAAGACGTGAAGACTTTAAAGATCCTCCGTCATTGAAGACTTGAAAGGACATCAGAGTCTTGAAGACATGAAGATCAAAGATGATCAAGATCGAGACAAATCTGCAACTATCGAAGATCGAGACAAAGCTACAGCCAAGGGGGAGTTTGTTGGTGCACTTATGTCTGTACTTTGTCTGTTTTCGGTCACAATGTAAACGATGTTCCTTAGTCTTGTAAGTTTGACCAAGTCAACTGTCCTCCTAGTTTGACTTGGCCAAAACAGTTAGAAATTGGTTGTATTGTTCTGTGTCGAAGGTTGGTCCATCGAAGGATTGATTCTATCCTTCGATGACCTCGAAAGATATGTTACGAAGGATAATGTTGGACTTCGAAGGATATACCATCCTTCGAAGTATATGTGGATCCTTCGAACACTTTGTCATCGATAGATGATCCTTCGATCATCTATCGGATCCTTCGACCAGACATGCAGTGCTGGGTATATATATACCCATGCAGTGTGTGTTAGAAGATAGAGACTTGAACGACAGATACACACACAGAAAGATAGAGAGATTCTTGAGAGCATTCTGTCCAGAAAACACACACACACACTAGAGAGTTTGCAAAACACATTTGTGAACATTGAGCTTGTAACCGGAACCTTTCATTCGTATTAATACAAGTGGTGTTAATCGGTGAATCTTTGTGTGTTTGTGTTTATACTTGTTTCATCCCGGTTTGCTTGCTAGCTTGGATTCCGCACTCGCTAGTGGGTTAGTATAACAAGGTTTAGGTTCGTCATCCTCCGAGAGGGACCTACAATGTTCCTAAGAAGCATAATAGGAACACCAACATTTAGAACCAGACGATGATTTGGTAAACCAGATATCTTTAAACCATTCAAAACATCAGGTGAATACAACTCTTGCTGGAAGGAATCAATACCTTTTTCCGTTTGACATATACTATCAGAGCTAAGGTACTCTACTGGTTCACCAGGAAACAACTCTAACAATCGATCATTTATTTCATGTACGACCTCATTTGTTGGTGTCAGAATCACTCTTTCAGAAAAATAATCAAGAATCTAAATTTCCTGAATGTTGTAGTAACATTCTAAAGAACCCAATTTCCGTAAAAAAAATGGAATTTATCTATTTAGGAACAACTAGCTAATATATCAGATATTTATCATAACGATTCAAGGTCTTGGGATTTATAACTTGGGTCGCTTAGAGGTATTTTCATAACACGTCGCCCTTTTTAAATCCTACCATACATCTTTATTTGATCCGGGTTCCTGACACGTTTGTCTTACATGACATGTGTCCTTATTTTTTTGGGTATGATTTTACGAGGTGTTACATCCTCACCCGCTTAAAAGAAATCTCGACCTCGAGATTTACTAGAACAAACGAGGGTACTTATCCTTCGTGGTGGACTCTAACTCCCACGTATATTCGGGGCCTCTGCGGGCATCCCATTTCACCTTGACAATAGGCACATGCTTCCTTTGAAGCTTCTTTACCTATCGATCCTCAATCGACAAATGTTTTTCCACAAATTACAAGCTCTCATCCATGTGCACATCTGTGTGTGGTATGACTAGCGATTCATCAGCTAGACATTTCTTCAGATTGCAGACATGGAATACATTGTGAATACCACTGAGCTCTTCAGGTAAGTTTAACTTATAAGCCACTGTTCCTACACATTCGATGATCTCGAATGGTCCTATATATCTTGGGCTTAACTTACCTTTCTTACCAAATCGCATCACCCCTTTCCAGGGTGATACCTTAAGCAGGACTTTATCACCAACCTCAAGCTTAAGCTTTAGAGGTTTTCGTCTTTTATCCGCATAGCTCTTCTGCCTTTGCGCATAGCTCATAGACGGGTATTAATTAACGGTCGTGCGCAATTGCATATCGTACTATGAATGACTAAGTATTAGTTAATTTTCCTCATCAGTTTGATTTTGTATGTCTTTAAGAATATGTCAAGCCGGCATAATGGCATATAGACAAATAAAGTTACAAATCAAACAAAGGGCTTATGCGTATTTTGATCATAACGATTAGGTTTTAAATTAAGGCTATAGTATGACTAATGGGGTCCTGAGTCGCATAATGATTCAACGGCTGTATTTCTCTGCTATAGTTCTTGTTTAAGGCTAAAATGAGTGTTAACTCCTGATCAGGCTTATCTAATACTCATAGTAAATGATTACTCGGCTAAGTGAGAGAATGTAAGATTAAATATATTTTATGTTATAATTAATCTAGTAGCCATTATAATCATTTACATTATATAGATGAAAATATATAACAACCTATTAAACAATTAGTTGGTAATTGTTGATGGGCCTTATTACCCTTATTAACTAATTAGGGTTTCCTCTTAGGTGCATATATAAGGAGACTTATGTAGAGGTTCTAAGGTTAGACACATAACCTAATTACTCTCATAACATCAATCGACATCCTCTCCTTAACCGAACACCCTATTCGGTTTCTTCATCACCATCATTAGATTTCACCCAAAGGAGGAACCAGGCCAATCTGACGAACATGACGTCTACTTCCCTCTCTGGTGTGGTTATTGGCTTATCAGGTACACAATCATTATTTATTTTCCATTACATGTTTATTGAATTGATCAACAATCTATTGTTCGTGGATATCTATTGTTGGTAAAATGGTTGGTGAGATTCCCCCTTTTACAGAAAGTTCCTTTTTCTGAATTTAAGAAAGGTGGTAGCTGGATATCCTAAGATAGTTAAAAACAAACATTCGAAATCTTTTCCTTTTCAGTAAAACCTTTTGAATCTTATCCCTACCAACCAAAATCCGGTGATTTTTCCGGCTAAACGACTCACCGGAAAGTTTGACGAACAAGATTTCTTGCAAAAATTTTAAGAAAAACCCGTTTTTAACATATCTCCATGTGTTTTAACTAGATTTTTAAGAAAATTTTGAGCAAACTTCAAGTTTTTCAAGGTTTTTAACTAATTTTTTTCAAAAGTACAAAAACTTTCAATATAAGCACCCAGGAGGAAACCTAATTAGTTACTAAGGGTAATATGGTCCATCAACAATTACCAACAAACTAAATAATAGGTTCTAATATATTTTGATCTCTATAATGTAAATGATTATGATGGCTACAGATTAAATATTACTACGTAATGTAAATGATTGTTTATTATCCATTATATATGTTTAGGTAGCAAGCTCCTTTGGCTTGTATTCCGGTGTCCCCTCGTTAGGTTGATCGAGTGACCCTTTTTACTTTTGTTAAAATTAATAGGTGTTCCATTGGGCGTGGTAGTTCTTTTGGTTTCATAAATTACTGGGTAATGATTTCCGTTAATGGTTGTCTGTTGGCAGTTATCGCCTTGTTGGGTTGCTTCTTTGTAGTTGTTTATTGAATGAACGTTTTTCTATATAAACCTGTGCTTTACTAGAAACTATCATGATGCAACATTGTGCGTTAATTTCCGTACCAGCAACGATGATATTACGTTTAGCGACATAGACCTTCCTTTGAGATCTCCATCCACTAAACTAGAATTATGTGAGGGTTTTTAACACCGTCACATGCATCTCCTCCGGTATTAAATATGAAAACTTTATGTCGCTCACGTACATTCAACCTAATGTGGTAAAGCGATAAGATGTAAGCCAACAAAGCTAATAAGCCAACTTACAATCTCTGTTTTCCTATCTACTTGTAACCCAAACAAAAGAAACAAGCTTGTCATCCTATGTAACAACCCAAGTAAATTGTGTCAGAATATTATATGCTTCCCCTATGGGTTACACATCCAAGAACTAGCGATTTTGTTTTCACTCAATTAATGGCACTCCTTAGCAAAATGTGTCCTGGTATAGAAGGTTTTCACTCCGTTATAAGGAAAGATTTATTCCCCCTAAACTGATAATGTGAGACTTGTATCTCCACCCCCTTAGGATTCCAGGAGGAGGAACACAAACCTGACCCAACACCCAGTAACCCTACGAAGATTTGTTACTGGGCTCACGAACATTCATCTGGTCCACGAAGAATGGAGTCTTCGTGAACCTTTGCGACGAACCAACAAACACCACAAAGACTCATAATCTTCGTGGTGAAAAATGCATAACAAACAAATCATTCTTCATTGACATAGATTCTTCATGAGAGTTCACAATAACATGAAAATATAATCTATTCACATGACATCATCATGGTGATGTCATGGTGATGTGGCGGCTGATGACGGTTCGCGGCTCTTCGTGCTTCGTGTGTCGATCTCTATGACGCACGAGGGAGGAATGTCGTGACGTCGGTCTTGAGCTGAGCCGAACCGAGTCGAACCGAACCAAGCCACGTCCACAAAGTGCATCAACAGTTTTGGATTGAATTGAAGACGATTTAACAAGAACATTCCCCACCAGCAACCACCCCACCCACTTAGGACCCTACTCCTTTTCCTTATTTTAACTCATGATCAACACAATAATTTCTCATTTGTCACAAATCACTTGGTGGAATCAAGATCTGGAAAGAAATGGCGTTTGGGTGCGGCGACGGGGGTTCTAGGTTTCCGGTGGAATAAATAGATTTGGAAAGATAGGGCGTTTAGGGGCGGCGATGAGGGTTCCAGGGTTCCGACGGTGGTGGTTTTTGATGGGTGGTTGTAGTCGTTGTGACGGCGATGGATGTTAGGCGACGTCGGGGTTGAATGGAGGTGGAAGATTCTGAGCGGGTAGTGGTGGGTTTTTGGCAGGTGGGCGGCGGGTGGTTGTGGGTTGATGGTGGTGGCGATGGCAGGTGGGTTAATGGTGGTGGTTGTTGGTTGATGGTGGTGAGAGGTGGAAGGTGGGTGGTGGTGGGTTGAATGTGTGAGAGAGTGTGTGGCAGGGAGAGAGAGTGAGTGATATAGAGAGATAAAAGAGAGTTATTCTAATAATAATTTAAAAATGTTTTGTTTTATTTTTTAAATATTATTAAATAAAGGGATAAAAAGACTAAAATACCCTTGGTAACCAGATTTAACAAAAAAATCTAACTGGGTTAGGGTTAAAGGACAAAATGTGTAACAAAATTCCCTATAAAGGGCAAAACATGTCAAAATTCGTTGAAAAGGACACCGCCTGAAAAAGGGTATAAAGATAAAGGGCAAAACGTGTAAGTTTTCTTTAAAGAAATATATTCATGCAATTTCTCAAAATACAACCTTATCTACATACATGGCTTAACATTAGGGCTGCAAATGAACCGAACGAACACGAGCAAGACCTTGTTCATGTTCGTTTGTTAAGAAACATATATGTTCACCAACTGTTCATGAACACTTACCGAACGAGATTTTGTGTTCGTGTTCATTTGTTAAGGATAAGAACTTGTTTATGTTCGTTTGTGTTTTTTAATTTTAGGAAAGGAACAAAAGCGAACGTTGATGAACACAAATGGAAACAAACAAGCGTTCGTTAACAAAATATTTAATACACTGACAATTATCAGATATTTAATTTCGGAATTTTGAAATATTTAAATAAAACATAAAAACTAAAAACACTAATGAACCATCGAAAACAAACAAACACGTTATCAAACATTCACGAACGTAAATGAACGAACGCGACCTCTGTTCATGTTTGTTCATTTAACTACACAAACGGAATTTTTTGTTTGTGTGTTCGTTTGCTTATAATAAACGAATGTACATAAACGAACTTCCGGCCGAACGGTTCACAAACGGTTCACAAACTCTTCACTGAACGTTTGGTCTGTTTGTAGCCCAACCTACCATTCTGGTTGGCACCATGTTACAGGAGCTAAGGCTGCATATTATGCTCATGCAACATAGATAAACGTTGCCGCTTTATTCATGAACCGTTATATAGGATCAACCCTAGAAAATGCAACTAACCAAGTTTATTTTAGTAACAAGTTTACACATTTTCAAAGTTTCTTCTTTTACATCTAGTTTATGTTTGTGTTATTTTTAAAGAAATATATTCATGCAATTTCTCCGAATACAACCTTATTTACATACATGGCCTACCATTCTTCAACACTACTCCCAATTGGCTATCTGCCTCATAATATATTCCGGCTGTTATGAGCAAATATAAGTTTATATATTTAGTAACCCACACACGTATATCATATCCACTAGAATTAATTCTTCCAAAAAAAGTATCTTTTGATAAATAATAAATTTCATTTAATCTTTACTAATGATGAATTTAGGGGTGATATCAAACCTCGGGTTTTAGAGTTTGCTTTAAGCCTTAAAAAATGTTGAGCCGCCTCTGCTTAAAGAACAAACCAATATAAAATTTTCATCGAAATGCATATTTGGCCGACTAGAAGATTATAGATCTTTGGATGCATAGTATTTCGAGTTAGCCTGATTTTCAATTTAGTTATTATTCATTTGTCTTTTAGGGTGCTGTTAAGGTGTCTATTAGGTTGTTGATGACTTTAGTTTCTCGATAGGTCTTTGCATCTTCCATGATGATTGAATCACGATGAGGTGGATGTTGGTTTAGATTTTTAGTATTTATAATTTACACTTATTGAACAAGTGATAATTTATGGAACCAAGCAAAACTTTTATCGGTAATCTTATAGCAATATAAAAATTGTAACATACGGCCTCTCGTACTAACAATATTGTTTGGTATGTTCTTTAGAAGCTCACAGATTTGTTTTTGATTGCCCATGGAGAATTCAGATGAGGTCAAGCATGCTAGTACTACTCATACATGAGGACACTTAACTGTCAAGTTCAACTCTCATACACATCTGTTGCGCCTAATACGTGCTAGTGTTTTTTGAGATAGAGAATTTCATATGGGCCAGTATCTTTACAGTAAACAAAATGATGTGGATTCGCCTAAGGTTGGAGGGGGCGCTACGTGTTGGGACTATGCGATCACCGTGAAACACCGCGGTATGTGATGGTCACGTTTGTAATGGATGATGCAATTATTTAAATTTTATTATTTTTGTATTTCCTTCTTTGCCTTTCTATTATTTTTGTTTTGACAAGTGATAAATTAGTTTGGAGTAAAGCTTTTGTTTTATCATGAAATAATTTTGTTATTTAAACAAATGTTTATGCCACGGTAACATGTAAGGTTAAAAGTGTTGATTCTTGTTAATAAATTTATAAATGTCAAAATGATTAAATAAACTCAACCTTTATTCTAAAATGACAATAAAAACATAAAAATTAGTTAATTAATGTGCACTATATATCTTTTTCAATATAAATTGTAATTTAGAGTTTACTAATACACCTTAACATATACCTTTGGGTATATATTATACACGTAGTTTAAAATAAAGACATATTATCAAAATATGTGTTAATTGTAGGTCCCTTCTCGGAGGATGACGAACCTAAACCTTGTTATACTAACCCACTAGCAAGTGCGGAATCCAAGCTAGCAAGCAAACCGGGATGAAACAAGCACAAACACAAACACACAAAGGTTCACCGATTAACACCACTTGTATTAATACGCATGAAAGGTTTCGGTTACAAGCTCAATGTTCACAAATCAGTTTTGCAAACCCTCTAGTGTGTGTGTGTTTCTGGACAGAATGCTCTCAAACTCTTATCTCTCGGGTGTGTGTGTCTATTCTGTCCTGAACACACTGCATGGGTATTTATACCCATACACTGCAAGTCTGTCCGAAGGATCAAGGGGACTGCTCGATAGATGATCTATCGAGCATCCAGCACTCGAAGGATAGGCATATACCTCGAAGGATGGTGTATCCTTCGAGGTCCAACAGCATCCATCGAATGTTCATCTTTCGAGCACATCGAAGGATCTAAATCAACCTTCGATGTCTCATCCTTCGAGACAGACAAATTACAACTAATTTACTAACTGTTGGCCAAGTCAAACCAGGAGGACGGTTGACTTGGTCAACTTACAGGACTGACAAGGACATCGTTTACATCGAGACCGAATACAGACAAAGTACAGACACAAGTGCACCAACAAACTCCCCCTTGGCTGTAGCTTTGTCTCGAACTTCGATGGTTGTAAATTTGTCTCGACTTTGATCATCTTTGATCTTCATGTCTTCAAGACTCTAATGTCCTTTCAAGTCTTCAATGTCGGAGGATCTTCAAAGTCTTCACGTCTTGAAAGCAGAGAGTGTATCAACAAACTACCCGTATCATGTAGGAAGTGTGTTGACAAACTCCCCCTTAACATAAGCTCCCCCTTGAGTTATGCTCGTGAAATACTTGAACTTTATGAAGTGAGATCCTTGTGGTGTTGATGATGGTCGGCGGCAACTCGATCATCTTCATCTTTTGAGCGCCTTCACGTCGTGTCTTCATTCCGAAGCTTGTCATCGACCATGTTCTCCTTGCCTTTAGAATCTGCACATGCAAGAAATCTAAACGCGTAATGAGAACAACTGCTTGGAATATAGTATAAACAAATGACACACGAATGACCATATCACTATCAAACACCGTCCGACAGTTTGAAAGTTTAAAAAATTTATCAATTTTAAATTTTAACTTTCAAAACTTGCAAATTTTGACCGTTTATGAAGATTTAGTCAATTCGGTTTTCGTTCAGGTTTCAGGTAACGAAGACTCGAGTTCCAACATCGTACGATCGAAAATAAAATAGAAATAGAATCTTTTTGGTATTTTTGAATTTTTCAAATGTAAAGACTGAAAGCAGTAAATAAATATATACAGACATTCTTTTTGCGAGTTTCGAGGGTAAGAGAATCATATCTGTGTACGGTCATGCCAACACACTCTTGTTGTTCAGTTAGTTAACATTAAGATAAGCATCCTATAACAATTATCGGTATTGTTGTCCACTTAAGCTCAACTTATCAGATGTAATCATGGCGAGGGGATACGTTAAGGTATGATTTATACTTACCGACCGGTGTTCATCCACATCACGACACATTCCCGTATCAAGGTATGCACGAGGGTTCATCTTACCGGTGAGTATACCGATTATCATCTGTTTGACCGTATATGATGTGAGATTCTCACTTATTTTTGATTTGAAAACAAGCCCTTTGTGATATAATCACTTATTGATGAGGAACTTGATTTTCATATGCATGAGGGCACAGGAGCAAGTCCGTGAACAGGTCAGTACTTCCGTACAGCAGAGAGACGAACTTGACTCCCGGATAAATGTGATATTTTATCACTTATTTGATTGGACATGTGATTGTTTATCACTTATTGAGGTCGAATGCAGTATGTAATATGTACACGTATGTATAGTATCATGGAAGATCTAGACTTGCGTCCCCGTTATTTTTGGGTAAAAGATATAACCATGATACCCAGATGATAAGCAGCATAAAGACCGAATATCTCAGAACCTCGGCAATCTATCAAACGAAATTTCGGTACTAAGACCATATGCCAATGAATGGTTCCCACCTGGTCTTCAGTCGGTTTAAGATTTATATCACCCTGCACACTTTAAAATGATTGTGAGCCTACCGATACATCTTATATAGAGCTGCTTATCATTTTTCATTTAAGATTTAAAGAGGTTTGGATAGACCACTGATGTACTATCATTTTCTCTTTTGCTCGCCAGGAAACTCATTTTTGTTTTTCTATTGTTTTTGTGTTTTTGAAATTTTTCGATGTTTTTGGATTTTCAGATTTTTGGATTTACTCCCCCTAAAATCAATAAACTAAGAGAAATTTAAAACACAAAGATATTTACAAAAAAGATTTTCCGATGTTGGTTTTACTCTTGCTTGACCTTAATGCCGTTTACCAATAATAAAAAGTCAAATCTTGATTTGTCAAATGCTTTGGTAAATAAGTCGGCACGTTGGTCATCGGTGTGGACCTTAACAACATCGATTAGCCTTTTCTCAAAGCAATCATGTATGAAGTGATATTTGATTTCGATGTGTTTGGTCTTCGAATGCTGCACAGGATTTCTAGTGATATCTAAAGCAGCAGAATTATCAACGTAAATAGGAGTAGTTAGGAATTCAAAACCGTAGTCCCGCATTTGTTGTTGGATCCAAAGAACTTGGGAGCAACAACTTGAGGCAGCAATGTATTCAGCTCCGCATGTTGATGTAGCGACGCATGTCTGCTTCTTGCACTGCCAGGTGACTAGGCGATTTCCTAAAAACTGACATCCAGCCGTTGTGGATTTGCCGTCGATTTTGCATCCGCCAAAATCAGAATCACTGAAAGCGACCAATTCAAAGTTATTATCCCTAGGGTACCACAGACCGGTGTCAGGGTACGCCTTCAAATAACGAAAAATCCTTTTAACAGCAGCAAGATGTGAGGCCTTCGGGTTGACTTGATATCTGGCAAGCAGGCACGTTGGGTACATTATATCTGGCCTTGATGCTGTGAGGTACATAAGAGATCCGATCATTGCGCGGTAGTTTGAGGGACTAACAGCTTCACCCTTCAAGTCAGGAGTAATTCCGTGATTAGTTGGCAATGGGGTACCAATGGGCGTTGCATCAGACATCTGGAACCGGCTCAAGATGTCGCCAACATATTTAGTCTGATGGATGAATATCCCAGACTCTGTTTGTTGTACTTGTAGGCCCAAAAAGAAGGTCATTTCCCCCATAGCACTCATCTCGAATTTATCCTGCATTATGCGCTCGAAATTCCTACACAAGACATCATTAGTAGAACCAAAAATAATATCATCAACGTATACCTGTACCAGAAGAAGATCTCCATCTTTTTCTTTAATGAAAAGAGTACAGTCGATAAGACCTCTACGAAAACCGTTCTCCAGCAGATAGTGAGATAAGGTTCCATACCAAGCTCGCGGTGCTTGATGAAGACCATAGAGAGCTTTGTTGAGCAACCAAACCCGATCGGGATGGATAGGATCTTCAAAACCTGGAGGCTGTTCGACGTACACCTCTTCTTCAACCACACCATGTAAAAATGCACTTTTCACGTCCATCTGATAAACCTTGAATCCTTTGAAAGACGCATAGGCTAAAAAGATTCGAATTGCTTCGAGACGTGCAACAGGTGCATACACTTCGTTGTAGTCGATCCCTTCAATCTGACGAAAACCTTGAACGACTAAACGTGCTTTGTTTCGGACAACAACTCCACGGTCATCCTTTTTGCATTTGAACACCCAACGGGTACCAATCTTCTTGTATCCAGCAGGTTTCTCTACGAGTTTCCAGACACCCAGCTTCTGGAATTGTTGCAGTTCTTCCTGCATTGCTTCAACCCAAGAATTATCTTTCAAGGCATCTTTCCAAGTTCTTGGTTCTTCCTGTGAGACATAACACGCGAAAGACCAATCATTTTGTTGCCCGGATTCTCGAATAGCTGCATACAAGCCTGCATTGTTGTTGTTTCGCAACATGTTTCTTGTTTGAATGCCACTTTGCACATTTCCAATGATGTTTTGTTGAGGATGGGTATTATGAATCCTTGTTTCTGGATTATCTGGAACTGGAATATTAATACCCAGATTGTTGAGATTAAGATCAACAACCAAATCAAGACCCGGAATTGACGAAGAGGATGATGCAGTAGCCTCATCTGTTCTATGGGTGTCCACTGGAGGAGTACCCTCTGAAGTACCATGAACTGCTGTGGTTGGGGCTTCTTGATCTGCATCTAGAAATTCATCATCCTCTGAAGATTCGTTCAATTCGTTTGCATCATGAAAATCCTCATTGTTGAGAGTATTATTGTTCACCGAAGAAGATGGTTCTTGATTAACAAGAATTGGACAAACCACCGGTGAAACTGTTGCATTGTCACTCTCGAAAAACATCCTAGCCGCAGCACTTTCTTCAATGGCTTCAACATTGATCGAATTGAAAAAGTCATCGTACTCAAACATCCAAGGTTGACCCGGACATTTGACTGGCAAGGTGTGCCTTTGTACTCTGACCTCAGACCATTCCTCGACCCTTTTAGTCTCTAGATTCCAGACTCGTAAGTTAGGGGTGGCATACCCAAGAAAGTAGCCGTCAATTGCTTTTGCCCCAAACTTTCCATTAGGATCGATGATTGTGCAAGGAGCTCCAAACGGTTCGAGATAAGACAAATCTGGTTTCCGTTTTTGAAGAAGCTCAAAGCAGGTCTTGTTGTGCCTTTTGACTGTAAGGACTCGGTTCAATGTGTAACATGCAGAGGCCACAGCTTCAGTCCAGAATGGAATGGGCAACTGCGACTCTACTAACATTGTCCTAGCAGTCTCGATCAATGTGCGGTTCTTACGTTCAGCGACGCCATTCTGTTGAGGAGTATAAGCTGCACTATACTCATGAAGAATACCCTTTGAAGTGCAAAACTCTGTCATGGAATGATTTTTAAATTCTGTACCATTGTCGCTACGTATCCGCCTAACCTTCAACTTATACAAATTCTCAATCTGAATGATCAAGTTTTTGATAATGCCAAAGGTTTCACTCTTGTGTGCCATGAACGCCACCCAAGAAAATCTTGAATAATCATCAATTATCACGAGGCAGTATTGATCACCCCAAATACTCTTGTGCTTGACAGGACCGAACAAATCCATGTGCAAACGTTCAAGAGGAACTGCCACCGTGTTGATTTTCCTAGTAGGGTGCTTCTTCTTTGTTTGCTTTCCTTTTTGGCACGATACACAGACGTCTTGAAGATGGAAATTTTTGAGGGGAACACCATTCACCAACTCATTTGATACCAAATGATTCATTTTGCGTAAGTGAATGTGACCCATTCGTCTGTGCCAAGAGATAGTGTCTTTTTCTGTGGCTTTGGAAACGAAACAAGTTTCTTGTGCAGACATAGTAATAGCTTGGCTCATATCAAGGACATACAAATCATTTATCCTTGGAGCTGACAAGAGAATCCATTCTTTTGGAATTTTGAAGCCCGGCTTCAGCACATAACATCCATTAGCATCAAAGTGTACTGAGAACTGCTTGTCACAGATTTGAGAAACACTAAGAAGATTGTGATCAAGTTGTTGCACAAAGTTGATCTTGTCAAAGCTGACAATCCCGTTGGATATCATTCCTTCTCCCGTAATATATCCACCTTTATCTCCAGCAAAAGCAACATAACCTCCTCTAATAGATTTGACGTCGTAGAGAAGCTTCATGTCGCCTGTCATGTGCCTGGATGCCCCACTATCAACAATCCAATGACTACTGATAGTTCCTCCTGGAACACCCTGCACATGAACTCAAATGAATTAGTTGGAGATGGGGACCCAAGCCATTGTGGTCTTGGGTCTTCTATTTTCATCAATGACAATAACTTCTTGTCTTTGATGGTTGGTGAATTGTGATGGTCCCCCTGATTCAGTAACCGATTTTGGTTTCCAGGTCTGTTTTGTTTTACCAGTGTCTTTCTTTAAAATTTTAACTTCTTGATTGTTTGAAGTTTTAGAATTGTCTGGTTTTACAGAAACAGCTTGTTTTTGAACCACATCGGTTTTAATTGCTTTTTCAATCTTCTTGACCTGTTGGCGTTTCTGTTTCTTTTCCCTTTCTTTTGCAAGGCGGGGATCTTGTTTTGCAGAAACAGATCGCTTACGGTCAGCTTGGTCACGGGGAGCATCAACTTTTTCTTTTTGCTTATGAAGATATGGACAATTTCGAATAATATGTCCAATTGTTCCACATTCAAAACATGATCTTCGTTCAACAAACCCCGAAGTATCATGTGTCCTTCTAGCCGATGATGTTGAACTTTGTGAACCCGAGGTACTAGGCTTTGAACTGTCTTGTTCATTTCTTTTCAAAACAGTAGCTTTCTTGACAAAATCTAAGTTAGATTTATTTTCAAAAGTCTCAATTTTATCCGTTCCCGTCGATTTCACAAAGTTAACGTTTTTCTTCTTCTTTTGATTCGGCTGCTTTTGGGCTTGAGCCGGTGATTTTCCTTTGGGCTTGGTGTGATTTTGCTGTTTTGGCACTGTTGGTAATTTCTTGTTGCCAAATTGTTTTCGAATTTCAGCCTTTGGAATAGGAGGACACTGTGTAACTGTAACACGTGGTCCTGTCTTTCCCAAAAACTTACTTGTTGAATTTTCAAAGACTTTACAGATTAAGGATTGATTAACATTCTTAATGGGAAAATCTTTGTCTGAGTAAATTTTATCATCACCAACAAGAGTGTACAGCAAATTCACACTCTCCGGCTCTTCTGCAGATGAGGACTCAGTTGCAACAGTCTTAGCGGGTTTTACAGGGGGATCACATAGAATGTGATTCTCGAGAGGTATGTCCTCATTTTTGGCTACCGCATCAGACTTTGCTGAATCAGTATCATCAGATTCATCATCAGAAGAATCAACATCCTCAATTACAACTGGAGGATCTTGATTCTGTTCAGCACTTACAAATGTATCTGCTGACACATCTGAATCTGAGGATACTTCTTTTTGGTATCCGAGTCCTGCAGCAAACTCTTTCACATCTAGAGGCACAGATGGTTCAAAGAACACCCTGTCCTCTTCATCAGGCATGGCATCATAATTATGTCTCACTGGTGGTGGACATTTCTTGTACCCAATGCATGTGACATCCCTCTTTTCCTTCTGAACATCAATGATGTGATCCAACACATAGCTAGAGCTCAAATAACTGTCTAGCTTAAGCTGGATCGCATCGCTTTCTGTTTTCACACAAGCCATTTCTTTTTGCATAATCTCCAGGCGAGATATATACAAATTAATATCAGTTTGTTTTCTTGAAACCATTTTTGTCAGTTCAGTTTTATCTTTCTTTAAGGTCTCAATTACTGACTTAAATTCTTTTTCATGGTTTTCATAAAACATGTTGGCTTCTGTGCATTTTGAGAGATCCACAGTCAACTTCTGATTGTGGATGAATGTCACATCATACTTTTCTTGCAAAGCTTCGTGCTTACTTTGCAAGTCACTCAAGTTCTCATTCAATGTAGTATGTTTGTCTTGCAAGTCAAACAAACTAGCTTGTAAAGCATCATGTTTGTCTTGCAACTCAGACATACTTTTCTCCACATCAGCACATCTAGCACGCAATCTATCACATTCATCACAAGTAATAACAGTGGGTTCGTCGACACATACCTGACTTGATGAACCGTCGACATTAGCCATAAAGGCTGAATGGAGAGAAGACGAAGTAAAAGCAGCTTGATCCACCAGAATAGATCTTCTTTGAGTTTCTACTGCAGCTTCCCCCAAAAGTTCATCAATATCTGCATCGATTGCTGCATTTGATGTCTCACCCACATGATCATCACCAGAATTGGATGATTCTTCATCAACACTCCTGCTGTACCCAGAAGAATCTTCATCTTCAGACGATTCACCACCACTGGCGGAAGATTCTCCACCACTGGTGTGAACTAACTCCTTCACAACTTGAGCAAAACATGCTGTTCCATCGGGAGCATCACCACCCAACTGGATTGACCAGTCACAACCTTCATCCACCTGAACTGCAAGTGCCCGGTTAGTTTGGTTGTTGACAGGCACCAATGTACGCTCATTGTTTCTGCTCTGCTGGTTGCCTTGGTTTCTGAAGGGGTTTTGATTCCCGTGCTGGGCTGGCTTTGTACATTCCCTCTTAAAGTGACCCCGTTCACCACACTTAAAGCACTTCACTGCCTGTTTATCGAACCCATACTTGGTGTCTCTCTTACTTTCCAAGCTGGTTCTGCCAGTACTTTCCATCCAATCCTTTGCTCTTCTCACAGCACTCGCAAAGGCCCACTTGATATCCATCAAGTCCATCTCTTCCTTATCAATCTGCCTGTAATCTTCTTGCGTCAGATTAATGTTGCCAATCTGACCTTCTATTAACCCACAGTACGCGCTCACTACAGTGTTAAGCAGCTCCATGTGTTCCTTAGCTACTTCTACACTGACTTTGGAGAAGCTGGAAGTGTCGAGCTGTACTGTACTTGGCTTTGATTGTTGACCAGCAGATGATGTTCCTCCATAACATGCACGTTGTTGTTGAGCAGGAGGAGGAGGAGGTGGTTGTATTGGATTTCCATACATGTCTGTGGTTGGAGGTGGCTTAACAGGAACTTGCACTGGATTGCCATACATATCCGTGCTTGTGACAAATGCCGTCTGCAAAGGAGCATGTGGACCTGTTCTTGCAGACGAAGTATTGGAAGTTCCACAATACATTTCTGGATTTTGTGGCAATGGAACTCTCTTCGCCTTTAATGTTTCCTCCTGATCCTTGTTTTCCAAAAGCTGCACGAAGTCGTTGATATTTGTAGTTTTCAACACTCCGTTATACTTCAGGATTTCCAAGAAACTACTCCATTGGGGAGGCAAAGCATCAGCAAACTTTTTCACCACTTCCGCTTGAGTCGTTGTCACACCAAAATTATTCAACTCAGTAAGCAAATGATAAAACCGACTTGTCATGTCTCCCAAAGACTCCTTGTCTAAACACGTGAAACAGTCGAATTCTTTCTTGAGCAGATCATGACGCAATTGACGTGTTGCTTCATTCCCTACTCCCCTGGTTTTCAAACCGTCCCACAGCTTCTTCGTAGTCTTGAAGCTGACAAACGGATGATAGATGTCTTTGCTTAACGCCTGAGTGAGAATGGCGTAGGCTTTCTTCTCCAGATCATAGATTTTCTTCTGATCCTCTGGAAGATCGGCAAAACTAGCAGTTGATGAAGCAGCGACCTCGATAGCTTGATCAAAATCTGTGGTGAAACGTATCCACAGCTCTGTATTTTGACCCAGAACATATGTACGGAATCTATCAGCCCAACCAGGATACTCGTTTAAATGCATCAGCTTTGGAGGTCGATTCAAACTTCCTGTTTCGCTTTCGCTCAGTAAGATACTTTGGATACTCGGAGTTTGATTCGATACCAATGCCCATTGATTTCCCTGAGAAGATGTCGATACCGGAGACTCGGCCCATGAAGGTGATAGACTTGTGCACGTGTACTTTCCACTATCGGGAGCCGGTGTACCCCACCATGAGGGAGTGGAACCAGAACTAGTATATTTTCCACTGTCTGGAGCCGGATTCCACCAACTCGGATTCATGTTTGATGAGCAAAATAAATGCTAAGTTAATATTCCGAAAGATCACACACAACCGAAGGATCCTGTTCGAAAGATCTGAAATCACAGAAACTTGTTAACAATAAGCAGACCACAATCGAAAGATCAAATCTTGTTCGAAGGATCAACAGTGCTCGAAAGATTACTGTTGAATCTCGAACAATGATTTCGAAAGATTCACAAACTCGAAGGATTCACTATTTGAAAGATCCCTATCTTTCGAGTATATATCCTTATCTTTCGTATAACTGTCTTTCGAATAGATTCCCTGATCGAAAGATATGTTTCGGACTTCGAAGGATGGGTCGAAAGATGATGATCTATGGAGCCTTCCTTGATCGAAAGATGGTCTTTCGATGTCGAAAGATATCTTTCGAGATCCACTGACACACTGACACAGATGTGACAGGTTGGTGAAAAGGTGATGGGTAGGTAAGTCAACTTTCGGCAAAAGGGATGTGCAGGTTGTACTTTCCCACCAACTTTGAAAATTTTACCCAAAATGGATAACCTTATCCAGAACCGGTCACCGGAATATTGACCGGAATATTCGCCAGAAAAACACCAAATCACTTAAAAACAAGTTTTCAAGTTACCCAACCCAACCTTGAACACTCCCGAAGGTTTAGAAACCGTTTTTCAGTTTAAAAATGCAAGAAAAACCACCAAAACGGGTGCTAAACCAAGTGTCCAGACACACCAAAAACTTGAACAAACCCGGTTTTAAACAAGGTAAAGAGCCTTAGCTCTGATACCACTTGTAGGTCCCTTCTCGGAGGATGACGAACCTAAACCTTGTTATACTAACCCACTAGCAAGTGCGGAATCCAAGCTAGCAAGCAAACCGGGATGAAACAAGCACAAACACAAACACAAACACACAAAGGTTCACCGATTAACACCACTTGTATTGATACGCATGAAAGGTTTCGGTTACAAGCTCAATGTTCACAAATCAGTTTTGCAAACCCTCTAGTGTGTGTGTGTTTCTGGACAGAATGCTCTCAAACTCTTATCTCTCGGGTGTGTGTGTCTATTCTGTCCTGAACACACTGCATGGGTATTTATACCCATACACTGCAAGTCTGTCCGAAGGATCAAGGGGACTGCTCGATAGATGATCTATCGAGCATCCAGCACTCGAAGGATAGGCATATACCTCGAAGGATGGTGTATCCTTCGAGGTCCAACAGCATCCATCGAATGTTCATCTTTCGAGCACATCGAAGGATCTAAATCAACCTTCGATGTCTCATCCTTCGAGACAGACAAATTACAACTAATTTACTAACTGTTGGCCAAGTCAAACCAGGAGGACGGTTGACTTGGTCAACTTACAGGACTGACAAGGACATCGTTTACATCGAGACCGAATACAGACAAAGTACAGACACAAGTGCACCAACATTAATCACTTGCGGGAAAGATAGAAAAAATCGTGACTTAAAGCTTGTAATGGAGTCTCATGAAAATATTGAAAACCGTGTTTGTCGATTCTACTAGAACGCAAACAGAAATGTTGTAGGAAGTGGAATTGGCACGTTAACTTCTATGTGTTTTTTTCTACTATTTATTTTTAACTTTTATATGTAATATGATACATACAATACAATACAATACAATATATTACGATACGATATGATTTCATATAATATGATACATACCATTCAATATGATATGATATGATATGATATGAAATGATATGATATGATATGATATGATATGATATGGTACCATACAAGATAATTAATAACAAACAATATTATAGATATTATTCATTTTTGTCAAATTGTAAATAAGACTAGAATTTATATCATAAAATTGGAAAAATGTTAATTCCATGGCAACTCTACATAATTTGTTTTTAAAACCCACTTCAAAATTAGCTCTTTCGATCATAATTCCATTGCCTTTAGGTTTTGGTCTAAATTTTCGTGTTGTTCATTAATCTCTTTAGTATATGTGGCTAGTTTATTTATGATATGATCGCTGTTGGAATTGACTGAGGCCACACATAAATACGTACAACAGCGCAAAAAAAATGTTAGACCGAACACGCGAAGGCCACAAATAATAGAAAGACTATTTGTACTAATTACAGTTAACACACAATATTTGTACTAATTACAGTTAGTAAGTATGGAGGGTTTAAATGAATTTCAGAATGATAGAAAATAGCTATTTTAAACAAAAGTTTTAAAAACTATAAACTACCATCAAGCTTTAAACAAAAATATTTTATGTATGATCAATGGTTTAAATGAATTGTACAACAAATTGTGCAAATCATAAAGGGAAACAGGTAGTATTGATGATCAGAATGGTGATATGGGCTCTTGCTTGGTAGCCCAAAAGAAGAATCTGAAATTAATGAGCAAAATATGCTGTAAAAATATGATGTGCTCTAGTTTGATTTAATGAAAATTTATTCTTAACTAATTAAGATTTTATGTCTGATGTTCGTTTTAAATGAATAATCCGAGAAAAAAAAAAACATCAGTTAAAAACACGTTTGTATACAATCATAATCAAACAATGTAGGAATCTCATAAAATACATTCTTTTGTAAACCGAGGTGCTACGTACAGTCCAGCATAATTTGAACAATTAGAAAATCCACAATTAGATGCAACCTTATTCCATATCCACATAAACAAACACCCAACTAATTTTCGAACTCATCGATGTCCTTCTGAGCCTCACTCATTTTCGGGGCTATTTCCTAGAGCTTTGATTTTGCTGTAGAATAGGCCTCGTCACAACTAACTTTATCAGCTCGTATAGTGGCAACTTTGGCCTCGTTTTCTTCCTTGTCCTCCTCTGCCTTCTTTCTTTCATCATATAGATAGTTAAGGCGAGCTGTACTTCCATCAACATCATGTTGGGCTTCTTCAAGCTCCCTGTTAACTCCATTGTATCTTTCTTCGGCCTCGGAAAACTTTGAGGCTGCTTCGTTGTGCGCGGTTATTGTATCAAAAGCAGATTGCGGCTTCTGTTTGACGAGAGCTTCTATGTCGCAAGGTTGAGGATGACAGAATGAGCGGCTTCATACACAGTGTACAAGTGATGCATTACGCTCATAATGACACGTTCCACACCCAATTACCCTATGAACGATCAACATGTTAAGAACCGATCCCAATACACAGACCAAAGATCAAACATAGATATAACGAAATCAGATTGAAAAGACAAAATTCAGAAACTTTTGTCAAGTCAGGATTTTTTTGCTTCGATAGATTAAAGATCGATCTATCAACGTTGACGCAAGTAGCAAAAGGGAAAACAAAAAGACTGTGATTTTGAAATGTATGAAACGATTTTGATTGAGAAATCGATATACAATTGAAATGAACTAACAGAAAGATTCAGCCATTACAGCCGCCGCTGATGAACGAAATTGAGAGTGCATCTCTGATCCCACCCCAAACCCTATTTATAGAAAGTGGGGTGCCCCATAACCCTAATCTAACCTCACATATTTTCAAATAGACCCCAGTAATTATAAGCAAATACACTTTAACTCTTTAAATACAAAATTACGTCCCTGAGAACATCCAGATGTTAATAATTTGGCACTGATATTAATACGTAATGTGTTTACAAGCCAAATACATATTCAGATTTTAGAGCTAATGAATTTTACTTTACTATAATAAATGTAAAAAGCTACTAGGTGTTTAGGTAGCAAGCTCCTTTGGCTTGTATTCCGGTGTCCCCTGGTTAGGTTGATCGAGTGACCCTTTTTGACTTTTGTTAAAATTAATAGGTGTTCCATTGGGCTTGGTAATTCTTTTGGTTTCATAAATTATTGGGTAATGATTTCCGTCAATGGTTCTGTTGGCAGTTAGCGCCTTGTTGGGTTGTTTGATTGTAGTTGTTTATTGAATGAACGTTTTTCTATATAAACACTTGCTTTACTAGAAACTATCATGATACGACATTGTGCGTTAATTTCCCGTACCAGCAACGAGGATATTACGTTTAGGGACATAAACCTTCATTCGAGATCTCCATCCACTAAACTAGAATTATATGAGGGTTTGTAACACCGTCACATGCATCTCCAGTATTAAATATGAAAACTTTATGTCGCTCATGTACATTCAACCTAATGTGGTGAAGCGATAAGAGGTAAGCCAACAAAGCTAATAAACCAACTTACATCTCGGCTTTCCTATCTACTTGTAACCCAAACAAAAGAAACAAGCTTGTCTTCCTATGTAACAACCTAATTAATGGCAAACAAGCTTGTCTTCCAACTTACATCTCGGCTTTCCTATCTACTTGTAACCCAAACAAAAGAAACAACCTAAACAAAAGAAACCAACTTACATCTCGGCTTTCCTATCTACTTGTAACCAACTTACATTCAACCTATTGTGTCAGGATATTATATGCTTTCCCCCATGGGTTACCCATCCAAGAACTAGCGATTTTGTTTTCACTCAATGAATGGCACCCCTTAGCAATATGTGTCCTGGTATAGAAGGTTTCCACTCCATTATAAGGAAAGATTTATTCCCCCTAAACTGATATGAGACTTGTATCTCCACCCCCGACCCTTAGGATTCCAGCGAGGCGGAACACGAACCTGACCCTTGGCTCTGATACCATTTATAACATCCCAGGTAAACCATGTTAGGATATAGTCTGTTTTGCCCCGAATGGGTTGCCAAACCAGGAACTCACGTTTGTTTTACTTGAAAAACTGTTTGCCCGGGAAAAACACATCATAGTAGAGAAGGTTTCCACTCCTTGTATGGAAGGTTTCATTCCCTCCCTCAACCGATGTGAGACTTGCATCCTATATTTGTGCAACTTACTTTCAACTGAAAGTCACCTTATTTCGGTAACACTACCGTCTCTATACACAACATTTTGACAGTTACGACACAATAAAATTTGGTGTCATTGTATTTAAGATCTCCCTTATTTCTATCTTATTCATATGGCTATTACAAGTTAGTTTTAGTTTGATATTTACAAAGAATGTGGAATTAGGTCTATTTTTTCTAAGTACGAGCCGGTTAGATATTAATTAATGATGCGGGTTCATCTTCATGTGCGGCTTAAGCATAACGCATGTATTTAGTGGTCAATGGGGAATCCTGAATAGAGCTTCAATTAGTGATATTAATCTCACATTAATGAGACTATATTAAGATCAAACGGGTAAGTTACAAATCAGTTTATCATTATTGGTCATTTTGGTTATTTATGGTCAATTTAGTTAAAGCTGTTTTTTTGGTAGGCACCATGTTGGAGGAGATAAGGGTGTATATTATGCTCACGCAACATAAATGAACGTTGTGGCTTTATACACGAACCATTATATAGGACCAGCCCTAGAAAATGCAACTAACCAACTTTATTTAGTAACACATATACACATTTTCACGGTTTCTTCTTGTAGGTCCACTAGCGGAGGATCTAGTTAACCGTATCCTTGTTATGCGACAAACACGGTTGTGCGGAATCGAACCGGTAAGTTAAACCGAGATCGAGAACACCGACACAACACAAAATACAACGTTTCAAAGCTTCAATATAACAACCAGAATAGTTTGTGTACAAAGATTATACAATACAGTGCTCTCAACCCTATCTGGTGTGTGCTCTCTCTTCTGTGTTCTCTACATTCTATCTTCACATCTGTTGCTTATATAGCAACAGCATCGACGAAACTAGGCAGGTCAACGTAACATACATGACGAAACCTATCAGCACGACGAAACATCACATTGGTCAACGAAACTTGTGTAGGTCCACTTGGAGGATCAAGATTAAACCTACTTCCTTGTTTGTTAACACACTAACGAGTGCGGAATCCACGAGAGTATGCAAACCAAAGCAAAATGGAACAAACACAATCTAACCAAAGATTCACAACTTTGATTAAGTGAAGAGAATTAGTAACACATACACACAGTGTTTACAAAGTTACACACAGAACTCTCAAACTCTCTTGTAATTCTCTTAGTCTGAAGGGTGAAACAAATTTCTGTTTATATAGGCCCACTACCCAGTGACACTATGAACGGTGTACAGTTCCAACGAACTGTTAGCATGCCACGAACCCTTCACACATTTACGAACTCTTTAAATATTCTTGGTGAACCCTTTAAAGGCCACGAACCCTTAGGGGTTCGTGATGAACACTTCATTTATTCAAGGGTTCGTAGACTTCAATATATGCACACTTCATTTTCAAGGGTTCATAGACTTCAATATTTGCATGGAATAATAATTTCATCACATGATATTAAAGGTGACATCATCATGACATCATGGTGATGTCATGGTGATGTCAACTCGTGGCTCTTCGTGCTTCGCGTGTCGAACTCTGGGGCGCACGATGGAGGAATGTCGTAACATCGGGCTTGAACCGGAACTAACCGAGTCAAACCGAACCGGGTCGAACTGAACCGAGTTGCATCAACAAAGTGGATCAACAAACTCCCCCTTGGATGCTGCTTGTGTGTCACACTCCGATATTTCCACGTATTACCGGTGGGCCCGGTGGAGAGTATCGTGACGTAGTTGATATCATCATAGTCAAACAACACAATTTAATGCACAGCGGAAGCAAAAGATAATTATATTACAAACCGAATGAAAATATCAAAGTATTACAACCGGTATGTAAAGGATCCACAGGCGGATCAATTAAAAGAAAAACTGTTCAACAGACTTCAGGCATCTAGAACTTGCAAGATTCCCTATTAACGCCCTGAGCTCCCAGCCAATTACTGTCACACCCCTATTTTCCACGTGTCACCGGTGGGCCCGGTGGGGGTATCGTGACGCAGTTGATATCGTCATAGTCAAACAACACAATAAATAAATGCACAGCGGAAGCAAAAATGATAGATTTATTTCAAACGAATAAAATTGTAATATCAAGTATCACAACAGTTGAAACAGATCCACAGGCGGATCAAAAGGAAAAGGAAACTTGTTCAACAGATTTAATTGCATCCAAGCTTGCGAGACTCTAAGTGATGCTAAGGAGAGGCCAGCCTATTACGCGTAGTACCTGCACTTAACCTTTTTGGGAAAATACATCAGTTTACACTGGTAAATACAATTTAACTAACTCATTTTAAAAAGGTTTAAAATTGATTTGAATGCGCATGGCACAAAAAGATTTTTATAACTTGGGATAATTATTTGAATATAAACTTGTAAAAGATTTACATGTTTCTTATGCGTCCAGTAGCCCGGGTCTATACCGGGTTAAAGATCAATAGACACACCACATGATATAATCCCGCAGCGGTTTAACCCAAAACCGGCGGTTATACCTTAATATTTATGCACAACGAGTGTACGCCTACACCCGCATTCTTAGGTCATGGCCATTTCGTAAAATGATGCCAAGGATATCCGGGACATGGTCATTAACCCCCCAAAGGCTTTAAGCAAACAAAACAACTTTAACGGGTCATTTCAATGATTTAACCTACTTTTGATTAAAGATTCAATGCCCATCCAAGCGGTATTTTATATACCGTACCCCAAGCCCGTATAGGAAAAATAAGTTAAAAGTATTTACCTGAGCAAGTATAGTCACAATAAGCAAGTGCAAATAGCTTTTACTGGATCTCCTATTCTGGAACGAAGGTTTATAATAACCTATTAGAATCCTAACGGGTCTTTTTAATTTAGCTTAAGCTTAGACCGATTAGTTTTAAAGAAAGAATACGGTTTAAACGCATGATAAAGCGAAGACCGGTTTAGAATGTGGTTTTGACCTGACAAGCTTGCATGCTTGTTTACTATGGGTAACTTAAACACATTCTGGATTTTGAGACAATAATGATATGGTTTGACCCGTTTCGGCTAAAATGTGTAAACTAGTTACATAAGCCGATCCGAACGCAGAAAGTGCATAACGAGTAACCATATGAATCATATACAAGTTCCCTGAGTTGATATGCACTATATATGTTGTGACATCAGTAAGATATCTTCTATTATGCCCAAAATGATTTTAAACGCAAACTATGTCTCATAAGAGCATTTTGGTCATTTTAAAGGGTATAAAAGAGTTTAATTTGTAATCTGAGTTACAGGTCTGATTTATTTAGTAAATATACTTAATATAATAAGTTATAACAGTAGGGCACCATATATATGTGAAATTTATTAATTATAACCATATTATGCACCGTATGGGCATTTTGGTAATTTCTCATAAGCCTAAAAGGTTAAAACTGGAAATCTGAGTTTAAGAGTTTTGCTTACTGTTATAATATAAAAATTTACTGAATATATCAGTAGGTATCAAACCTTATATATAAACTAGTTTTGATACATACTATGTCGTTAAAAAGCTTAAAAAGGCGATTTGGAGCCATTTCCGGGTTTTGTATAGAAAGATGATATTTTTAATAATCCAGAAGGCTCAAAATATTTTAGAGTTAATTACTGTTTTCGTCCCTGAGGTTTGTCAAAAATAACGGTTTCAGTCCATTAGTTTAAAAATTGCGATTTCAGTCCATTAGTTTCATTTTCGTAACCATTTCAGTCCACTAACTTAACTCCATCCATTTATTTTGTTAACTTTGAGTTAACTAACTAATTCAGGGACGGTTTTCGTCAGTTTTAGAAACACAGGGACTTAAGTGTAAACTCTAAAACATTAAAACAAAAAAAATAGTAAATTCAAAAAAATCAAAAAAATTCCAAAAAAACCAAACAAATTCCAAAAAATTCTAAAAAATAATAAAAATTCCAAAAAATCATAAACATTCTAAAAAATTCTAAAAAGTCCAAAAAATCCGTTTCGGCGCGAACTGTTTCAAGCTGTACCGTTTCGACGCGAACCGTGCCGTATCGAACCGTGCCGTATCGAACCGAAACGGTTCGGCTTCGAAACGGTACGGCTTCGAAACGGTTCGGGTCAAAACGGTACGGTTCGATACGGTTCAGCTCGAAACGGTTCGGTTCGATACGGCACGGTTCGGTTCGAAACGGCACGGTTCGGTTCGAAACGGTACGGCTTGAAACGGTTCGGCTTCGAAACGATACGGGTCGAAACGGTTCTATTCGAAACGGTTCAGCTCGAAACGGTTCGGCTTCGAAACGGTACGGGTCGAAACGGTACGGGTCGAAACGGTTCGCGTCGAAACGGTTCAGCTCGAAACGGTTCGGGTCGAAACGGTACCGACGGTTCAGCTCGAAACGGTTCGGGTTCGAAACAGTTTGCGCCGAAACGGATTTTTTGGATTTTTTAGAATTTTTTAGAATTTTTATGATTTTTTAGAATTTTTTTGTTTTTTAGAATTTTTTGGAATTTGTTTGGTTTTTTGGAATTTTTTTGATTTTTTGGAATTTACTATTTTTTTGTTTTAATGTTTTAGAGTTTACACTTAAGTCCCTGTGTTTCTAAAACTGACGCAAACCGTCCCTGAATTAGTTAGTTAACTCAAAGTTAACAAAATAAATGGATGGAGTTAAGTTAGTGGACTGAAATGGTTACAAAAATGAAACTAATGGACTGAAATCGCAATTTTTAAACTAATGGACTGAAACCGTTATTTTTGACAAACCTCAGGGACGAAAACAGTAATTAACTCAATATTTTATTTAACATATTGGATCAGTAGAAAAAGGTTTGAGATCAAAAGGATTTATAAAACTCATTTTATAGCCCAAAAGGGCAAAACCGACAATAACCGAATTAAGCTTAGAACTCTAAGTTATGCTCAGCCTAAAAATAAATAAAAATCTTCAAAAATCCCAAAATATTATTTTATATCAGTAGGTAAAAAGTTTGATATTAAAATTTGGGTTTAGATAGGCTATATGCTAATTAGGCCATTTAATTACTAAAAAGGCTTCTAATTACGCTAATGGGCATAACTCTAAATCCAGACCTCAAACTGATGTCAAATTTTAGGTACAAGTTTATAAATTAGTAATTAAGGTGTCTACTCCTTTATATTTTCAAAAATCATAATTTAAAGCGGAAAGGGCATAATAGTCAACATTTAGGCGATTAACGGAAACTTGCATAATAATTAGACAACTAAGGAACCAAGCCGTATAATCACAGAGGGTTATACTAACATGTAACTAGGTCCAAAAGAAGTTCTAAGGCAATCCTAAACTTGGCTTAAACGGGTCAGAACTGAAAGTCAAAGCATAAGTCAAACTATGCGACTTTCGGTTTCAAACCGAGTCTAAACTGAAAATTGTCGGGGTGAACATGTTTAGACATGTTCTTACATTAATTACCAAGTTATATTAATGATAAAACAAGTTGTATGGATCCTACATTGCTAATTATGCATTAATTTGAAATAAAGCTTTCTGTTGACTTTTTGTAATTAGCTTTGACCCGACAATTGACATAGTTAGAGTGGGAATTAGAGAATACCCTTTTAAGGGTTTATTACCCACATAATTACCTACTTATAGGTATTTTTTTGTAGGATCGTGATCTGACCCAAATGAGTCATTCAGAGGAGTTTTACTCTGTTTCAGGTGCGGAAAACAAGAAACTAAGCTAGAAACAGCTGATTCTTCTCTTTAACGACTGATTGTATTGATAAAATCACGAATACAAGCAGTCTTCACACCGGCAGCACTTCGGTATGGAATCACGTGAACCGATAACTAATTTCGCTCCAGGTGACCTATATATAGGCCACCTGATTTCGCTCCAAACAACACAGAAACACTAGGAGCGAAATCACAATAATGTGATTTCAGGCGAAATCATCACATGAGACCCCAGGAGCGAAATCAGCAACTTAACTCACTAACTCATCCTATTTTCTTGCAAAATGTGCCCTAATCTATACAATGCAATCTAAGACTCGATACAAGACGAAGGCGACAGATGTATGCACCAACAGACTCTCCCTCAGATGTTGATGAGTCGTCGAGTCTTTGACAATGCCATATCTTCATTTCTTCAGTCTCGATCAGTCTCTGGGCTTCACTTTTCTAACAACATCAACAGACTCCCCCTTGCGCTATGCTGGCATTCCTTAAGTTCATCAGCATCATCTGCTACAGGATCGTTGTCTAGCTTTCTATCCCACAACTTTTAATTTCCAAGACTGAACCTTAGCTCTAGTTCTGCTCACTGTAGATAGCCTGGCTCAACTTTGTCTTCAGAGTTCACAAGAATCGGAAACCTGGCCTTCTTCAATCAGAATCCTCAGGTATCGTAACCTGGCTCTCATCTAGCTCAAATCTCAAGATTGATTAACCTGGCTCAACTTGATTCCTACACAAACTCTACCTCACAATAAATTTTACAAATTTAAATATTTCAAATATGAGGTATGTACCAACACTTCAGATAATTTCTCGGAATTATCTGTCTCTTTCTCAGATCACACATATGATGAACCTTTTGTGAATGATTTAGTTTCGAAAACATTTTTTTCTTCAAACATATACTCCCCCTCACCACATGGTCATCATGTCTAGCACTCGGAATTTTGAAAATTAGCTCTCCAACATCAGTTGTCGAAAATCTTTTTGACTTTTTCAAAATTTATGCTAAAACACACACAAAATCTTTTTGGATTTTTAGAAAGAAAATAAATGCAGAAAAGTAAATGCAGTAAATAAATATTTACAGACAATATTTTTGTGAGTTTGTGTAAGAGGATCATATCAGTTTATGAGACATGTCACCAACACCGTTAAGCTACATTTCATTTTAAGTTCTAAACAATTCACCTAGATTGTCAGTATATTTGTCCACTTAAATTTTCACACAAAGTTCAATCGATCCGAGATACGATGTTAATGTTTTAAGAACTTGAACTTATCTGTGTGTCCCACTACTTGTATATACTCCCGTATCCAGATCCCAATATTCAGCCTTACAGGTGAGTATACCACATATGATATCTGTATAGGGGTTATAATGTGAGGGCCGTGAGAGCTCAGGTCGATACTTCCGTATACGCAGAGAGATGACGGCTTCGACTTTTCGGTGTGTCCCCTTTAGAGGATCTTTTTGTTTCAACAGCAGCGACTATCAATTTTATTGTTTCATCAGCTTGCTCTTGCTGAGGGCGATGCTATATTTCAAGCTTTGCAGAAAGCATTATCCGGGGACTAGGTCAGTACTTCCATACAGCAGAAGTCCCGGGATAATACCCCAGATATCACTGAGCATAAAGACCTAGTATCTCAGAATAAGGGACCTTTCAAACAAGATTTCAGGGGTTACCTATATATCCAAGAAGTTGTTAACCCACAGAATAAGCAAGTTTGATTTTTAGATTTATATCTCGTCACAATTTACTAAGTGTGTAAAAACCTACTGACACATCCGCAGTGAGATTGTTTATCACATTTTTAACATTCCATTTCTTTAGCATGTTGTGACAGCCCACTGATGTACTATCATCTCCTCTTTTAGACAACAAAACTCATTTTTGAATTTTATCATGTTTTTGTATTTTTCAAATTTTCTAATGTTTTTGGATTTTCTGAAATTTCTACTCCCCCTAAAATGCAAACACATTAAAGAAAAATTGAAAACAACTAAACTCTTGACCAACTAGAAACATAAAATGCAACACAAACTAAACAGAAACTTGACAACCAACATCGAATCGCATCAAATCGCCATCCACTTGGCATAAACAATCCAAACTCCCCCTTTCAACAAACCATTTTCTCATTTTAGATTTCAAAACACTTAAGTTTTTTTTTAATCAAAATGATTTTTCCGGAAAATGAGTTTGTTTTTACCAATTGTAGGTTTACCATTAAATTCGGGGATATGGTTCATCATCTTGTTCATCAAACACATATGTAGTAAATCAAGTACAACTTAATGTCCCTGATTTACCATTTGCAGTCAAGCAACCTCTGTACCAATTGTAAAAAAAAATAACCAACACATTACCACTTGTAGGAATATTACGTCTACAAATACCATTTTACCAATCTTGAAGATGCCGATTCCTGCTTCGCAATTACCCACCTGGAAGCTCCGGCGTAGTCCTTCAACCTGTAAAATTCATACATTATCAAAAATTTCCATTCAAACATATGAAAACATGAAAGATGCCAATTCCTGATCCACGATATAAACTTGGGATCTCCGGCATAGTCCTAAGACTTCAAGGGAAACAAACTTCCATCCAAGTCTTATCAGACTTGATGGTTTTCAATTCTTGCGCAGTAGGGTTGTAAGTTGCCTTTTTAGTAGCATAAAAATCTTTAACCCCCTTTCCTTTCCCATTGAGCATTTTCCTAAATATTTTCTTAACATTCCCGTTGAATGTTTTCTCGACATCAAATTCATTTTTCTCGGTGTAAAACTGACTCGAGATCTCAATTTTACCAACTTTCTTTTTAACTTCTTCAAATTTCAGTGATGGAAACTCATCATCATTCACTGAAACTTTTTCTTCAACCTGTGGCTCTTCTGGCTTTGTGGAACCAGATTCATCGCCGACATTCACATCAACCTTTCTAACAACCCACACTTGGTTGTTCTCTGCTTTCTTTTTGTAAACATTTTTAGAACATTCACCAACTTCATGAACTGAATTTTCAAAAACTTTGAAGTTTTCAGTTGGTGGTTCAACATCAACAACTTTCTTTTTGTTTCAACTTTTCAGAAACTCCCTGTTTTTCTTGATATTCTTTGGGCAGTTCCATACAATGTGACCAGCTTCATTGCATTTGAAACAGGTACGAGTCTCTCTTTGATGAAACACTTCAGTTCCATTCCTCCTCTTCTCAGCAAGAAACTCTTGATTTGATTGTTTCCAGAACGGTTTCTTCTGTTCATCTTCTGAACTTCCACCTGAAATAAATTCTGTTTTTGTTTTAGAATTTTTCACATTTTTATCATTTTCTGGAGGAATATAACCAAGACCTTTCTTTTTGAGTTTATTGTTATGGTTTGGTTTCTTTTGAAAACCAAAACCAGAACCGTAACCTTTTTTCTTGTTTAAATGTTGTTGAACTCTTGAATTGTAGGATCGTGATCTGATACCAATTGTAGGATCGTGATCTGACCCAAATGAGTCGTTCAGAGGAGTTTTACTCTGTTTCAGGTGCGGAAAACAAGAAACAAAGCTAGAAACAGCTGATTCTTCTCTTTAACTACTGATTGTATTGATAAAATCACGAATACAAGCAGTCTTCACACCGGCAGCACTTCGGTATGGAATCACGTGAACCGATAACTAATTTCACTCCAGGTGACCTATATATAGGCCACCTGATTTCGCTCCAAACAACACAGAAACACTAGGAGCGAAATCACAATAATGTGATTTCGGGCGAAATCATCACATGAGACCCCAGGAGCGAAATCAGCAACTTAACTCACTAACTCATCCTACAATGCAATCTAAGACTCGATACAAGAAGAAGTCGACAGATGTATGCACCAACATTTTTAATTCGAGATTTGACTGGATAATTATTGAGTAATCTCGAAGTCAAACATTAATTACGACGGTTTGACTTTTAGCTAATTAACTAAGCTAAACTAAATTAAAAAGGATTAGGAACACTTACAATGGTCCTAAGTATGATTAGGGACTTTAGGAAAGATTGATTGCGGTCCAGAGAGCTCCAGAGCAAGGTTGCAATTGTGTTTGAATGAGCAAGTCTCAAAGTTGCAACATCAAGTTCTTATATAGTGCACAAAATGCCACAAGATCATGCCATGTAACTCTACAAGTGTTGTGAGATGATCCCAGGTGCCCCTATGTTGCTATATACCAGTTACCAAGCCCTTGTTTTCGAAAACCACACTAATAAGGCAGTGCAACAGGCTGAACAGGCAGCTGTCTAAAATCTGTGGCCAGCGACAGGCTTACGGACCGTAAGCCAAAACCTTTGCGGTCCGTAAGCACCTCCTTGCGGACCGTAAGCCTATACGGATACGGTCCATAACCGACCCAGGTCTGATGCGCCCAGGTATGCTTCTTGCGGACCGTAAGCTTAAAGCCATACGGTCAGTAACCGATGACAAGAATCCAAAATTTTTGCAAACTTTCAAGTATTGACCATGCAACTTTGTAGTCTCCGAATCTTGGGTCCTTTAATCAGTTGAGGGTCCCTTTTACTCAGACCTTGCATGCTTTGCATGCACTTACATGTTTTGGATCTTGTGGGAGGTTTTGAAAGTGTCGGAAATAACAAAAATTTACAATGGACATGAATTAATTCAAGTTCAATTCTTTTAATCAAGAATCTAAATTTCCTGAATGTTGTAGTAACATTCTAAAGAAGCCAATTTCTATAAAAAATGGAATTTATCTATTTAGGAACAACCGGCTAATATATCAGATATTTATCATAACGATTCAAGGTCTTGGGATTTATAACTTGGGTCGCTCAGAGGTATTTTAATAACATGTCCCCTTTTTAAATCCTACCATACATCTTTATTTGATCCGGGTTCCTGACACGTTTGTCTTACATGACACGTGTCCTTATTTTATTGGGTATGATTTTACGAGGTGTTACATCCTCACCCCCTTAAAAGAAATCTCGACCTCGAGATTTACTAGAACAAATGAGGGTACTTATCCTTCATGGTGGACTCTAACTCCCATGTATTAATAAAATATATCAAAATGAGTAAATTTGCAATTTATTAGTCAAAGAAAGGATATATGCAATTTTTATTTTAAGTTGGGTAAATATGCAATTAAGAAGCTTTTCAAGGGAAAATATGCAATTATGATTTTATATTAACTCGCATAAAGGATTTTAATGGTATTTCATATTTTCGTTTTTGTTTTTGTTTTTGTTTTAATATACATGTTGTATTTATTGTTAATTTCATTTAAACTAATTATCATACGTGTAATAATCTGGAGTAAAATGTCATTTTCTTTTCGTCCTTAAGGACTTTTATCCCTGAGATGTCAAAATCTTATGGTTTTCATTCCTGATGACCATTTTTCAAGTTGCAATAAATTGGCAACCTCAAGGATAAAAATGACGGAAAAAACAAAGATGAAAGACTACAATGCGCAAAAATGTGGTTTTGGATTAAACTAGGTAAATATGCTCAAATCTCATGGACGATTTTGGTAATTTAATTAATAATCTATAACTAATTGTATATATATATATATATATATATATATATATATATATATAGAGAGAGAGAGAGATGGGCCGGTTATTGTACAAAATGTCTTAACGTACGCTACGTACGAGATTCAGTATCAACATGCACTTTTTGTTTATAACATGCAACTTTCATTTTTTTCCACATGCGATTTCAGTTTTCTTTTGTACATGCGATTTGAAGTTTTTATTAAACATGCGATTTCCCTTATTCTTTATGTACATGCGATTTTTAGGGTTTTTGACATATGCGATTTTCATTTTTGTTAACATAACGTGCGATTTAACCATCGCGTACGGTATACTTTTAATATATATATATATATATAGGGGACCGCTAAAATGAGAACCACCTCGAGTTGTAAGAACCGTGAGAACTACACCTGTTAGGCCTCCTAATCCAAGATCTTAGGCCTCCTAATCCAAGATCTCACTCAGCTAAAGCAACCAACAGGTGTGCGGAATCCACCTGATGATCAACCACTGTAGATGATAACAAGAATGCAAGGATTTGAGAGAGAAATCAAGAATACACAGAGTATTCTTGATGAAGATGAATGACGTCACTCACACAAAGCGCCACCAGACAAAACACAATGATTAGGGCACAGAAATTCACACAGAAATCGTTACCTTGTCTATTCCATATTAAAGTATATATACAAGGTGAAACCCGGACTTTCCACACTAAATAGAAAGCCCGGACAAAACATAAAGCACAAAGCAAACACAGAGTTTTTGCTACAAAACTCAGACAAATCTAGTCTATACAAACTCTGTCTAAACATAAACTCTTTCTAAACATAAACTCTTTCTAAACATAAACTCTTTCTAAACATAAACTCTTTCCAAGCATAAACTCTTTCCAAGCATAAACTCTTTCCAAACATAAACTCTTTCCAAACATAAACTCTTTCCAAACATTGGACAAAGCTCTCCCTAGGAACTTCTTAGGGACAAAGTTTGGACATTGTTCAATAAAGACCCTAAATGTTGGAAGCCTTGCACTTATCACCCAAAAGTGCATTAACAACACCGTACGGGGCGAGGTGGACCAAATTTTTTTTCATAAATGTAGATGCGTGTATTGTAAACACATTTGCAAAAAAAATTCAAAAAAAAAATGCCGTGTGTGTAGTTTTGAGCACCACAAGTTTGTGTTTACGGGTACCGTAAATCTTACCAGAAAATTTACGCTACCCGTAAACACAAACTTGTGGTGCTCAAAACTACACACACGACATTTTTTTTATTTTTTTTTACAAATGTGTATATAATACCCGCATCTACGTTTATAAAAAAAAATTTGGTCCAACTCGCCCTGGATCAAGTAGTTCTCACGGTTCTTACAACTGGAGGTGGTTCTTATTTTAGCGCAATTATATATATATATATATATATATATATATATATATATATATATATATATATATAGGGAGAAGATCATGCGAGAACCACCTCTTATTGCGAGAACCGCAAGAACCAATATGAACACAACCAAAAATGCCTAAAAATAGCTAAAAATCAAACAAAAAAAAAAATTTAATACCTTTTTATATAAAAATCGCTAATTTTCGAAGCCAAAAAAATAAATAAATAAGTAAAATCAAAATTTAAAAAAAATGGCCACTAAAAGTAGCGATTTGAGCATAAAAATATTAAAAAAAATTAGATTTTTTTAGACTTTTTTTAGATTTTTTAGGTTTTTTAGGGGTTTAGTTTTTAGCATTTTAGCTTGGGGGTGGGGGTGGGGGGGTTTAGGTTTTTTTTTTGGGGGGGGGGTGTGGGGGTTAGGTTTTTTTAGGTTTTTTTAGGTTTTTTTTAGCTATTTTAGGTTGTGTTCACATTGGTTCTCGCGGTTCTTACAATAAGGGTGGTTCTCGCATGAGCCCCTCCCTATATATATATAGTACAAAAGATGATCCTATAACAAACTTTTGATCTATCATCTTATAATAATTAATATTGTATCATATGATATTGCATCGTATTATGTTACATGTGGTGATATGACATTATATGATGTAATAAGTTATAATACGATAGTTTACCGTACAAATATGATGATATGATATGCAATGTAATAAAAACTAAAATAATAATAATAATAATACTAATAATAATAACAATAATAATGATTCCAGTTGTAAGTTCTTCTACAATGAGTTATTAGAAACCACGAGGATACATCATCATGTGTTCATTCTCGTTTACGGAGTACCACCTAGAACAATGGTTTAATTTTAAATTCCGCAAAAGCTTTTTAATGGTTTTTTTATTGTTTTATATCAATATACATGTAATATTTATTAAATCTTACTTACTTACCACCTGGGTTAGTGGTTTAAAGGCAAGACAAAGCGTTTTAAAACACATAGGTGTGAGGTTTTGAGTTTAAGTCTTACAATGAGTAAGAAATACGTAGTAAAAAAAAATAACCTCACTCTAATTACTATTTGTGATTAGTTATAATTGTACAATTACTATGCAATCTTATAACACAGTAAAATTTTATTATTTAATCTTTTAAAACCATTAGTACATTATGGTGTGTTGTATAATATGCTATAATATGATACGATACCATACGATACACTAAAGTACATCATGGTATGATATTATAAAAAAGTATGATAGGATATGATTATCTACCATATAATATAATATAATATAAGGGGATGGTTCAAATGAAAACCACCTTTATTATGAAAACTCGCAAACTAACTAAAAAAAGCCTAAAAAACACATCAATTTTTTTTTCAATTTTTTTATAAAAATCGCAGGATTTTTATATAAAAAAACTTTTTATCAAAAAAAAATTGTAGTACACATGTTTACTATTACACATATGCACTACAAATTTTTTTTTATTTTTTTTATATATTAAAAGTGGCGAAAATCGGTATGCAAAAAAAAAATTGGTATGTTTTTTTGGCTTTTTTAATTAGTTTTAACAATAACTAGTGGTTTTCATTTGAAACTTCTCCTGTAATATAATATAATATAATATAATATAATATAATATAATATAATATAATATAATATAATATAATATAATATAATATAATATAATATAATATAATATAATATAATATAATATAATATAATATAATATAATATAATATAATATAATATAATATAATATAATATAATATAATATAATATAATATCAAACATCTTTTAACATTTTAGGACACAACATTGAACTTAATAGTTCTATCCCATTCATCGAAATTATTACTATATATTACTATATATTAATAAACGAATTGAAATAAATAGTGATTTTAATATTATAATAATATATAGTTTTTTAATACTTTTATTATTTTAATATTATAATAATAGTCATTTTGTTTACTTTTTAACTTTAATCTTTTTTTCAATTTTAATATCAGGGTTGGGATAAGCTTTGTATCAACCGGTATCGAACTAGTACTGGTATAAAAAATATCGGGACGGTCCTGTTCGTTATCAGTACATGAAGGTAAAAACCGGCACTAATACAGAAAATGCCAAAAGTTGGTGCCGAATTGATATTGGAAATCTTTTGGTTCAAGAAATTCAAGGCTACTACCCAGTACCATTTGCTCATCCTTGATCATGGTTACCGTACAAACAACGGTATCGTACAACTTTTTTTGGTTGATTTTCTTCAACTTTTAATTTTTTCTTTTTTTAGTTTCAAGGGTAGGGATGAGCTCGGTGCCAACCGATACAGAATCGGTACTGATACCGAAAATACCGGTTACGATACTGGTATATGAAGGTAAAAAATGGTAGTGAACCGGTACCAGGAAGGAACGCCAAAAGTCGGTGCCGAATTGGTACTTAGAACAATTTGCTCATCTCTGACCACGGGTTTATACGAACAAAATCGTTACCATACAACTTTTTTTTGTTGATTTTCTTTCGGTTATCTTTTAGTGTTTTTTTTCTATATATTCTTTTTATTCTTATCAGCAGTTCCCAGAACAATTTGCTTATCTCTGACCACGGGTTTCATACGAACAACATCATTACCATACAACTTTTTGTTGTTGATTTTCTTTCGGTTATCTTTTAGTGTTTTTTCTACATTTTCTTTTTATTCTTATTAGTAGTTCCGTTCGCAACACGCTCGTAGTGATTTCAAAATACATGTAAACACAGACTAAATAACCAAAGAAATTCGCCGCAACGCAGCGAACTTCTTTAAACCTAATTTTTATCAACGACAACCTTTATCTATCAATTAAAAGAAACACTGATAAGAATAATAAAAAAAAACTATAACAATAGTTAAATAGCTGATTAACACTAAAAGACACATCATTTATTGCTTCTGATTCTTGGACTTCTTAGGGTGTCGGCAGCACCCTCGGTGACCCCATGCGGGGAGGGTTTTGCCGTGTGGGAAGGGTGCCGCCATCCAAGAGGGGAGGCAAATCGGGGAGGGTGTGAGGGGAGTGTTCACCGCATGAAGGAGAGAGGAGATGGTGGGCCACCCTAATTTTCAACCAATCAATTATTTTCTTTTTTTTCTTTTTGAATAAAAAAACAATTCCCTAAGAGGGGTGCACCCCGTACGTTTTTGGACAAGAGGGAAGTTATAGAGGGGAAATGACATGGCAACGTATGATTGGGTTAAAAAAAGTTTCCCCTCACCTCATTAGCGGGTGCCCCCTTCACCCTTAGTGCTACCTGCATCATTATTCTTGTTTCTAGTGTGCTCCTTGTAATTACAGAACAAACAGCTTTGTAAACTATAAAATTCGAATTATGCATAACTGGTATCACTTGTAACAGAACTTAGAAGATTGGTATGGCATTTAGAGGATCTACACAAAACTGCAACTCGTATGACATTTATTTTTTTCCGAAATTTGAGAGGATATTTTGTTTTTATTTGGTATGATTGAATCTTTAGGAACCGATTGTAATGTATGAAATGACCTTCATCAATGGTGAAAACCGACTTATAAACAAAGAAGCCAACATCGCAGGAAACCTAGGATGATATCTGAAAGTGAACTTGGTGCAAACTGTCACATAACAAATTCTGAAAACAATAACAGAAATTTTGTTATGGCAACAGAAGACGAGTCGGATAATGATGTGCCTTTGGAAGCAATGACTCGACAGGAACCTTAACCCCACTGTCTTGAATGGGAACCCCAAGAACTATCAACATAACATGTTATGACCCGATCTTGACACAATGGCCAAAGATCTGGGTTTCATGTTAAGAACAGACAACAACAGATCTATCAAAAGGTTGAGGCAAGTAGCAAAAGTGAAAAAGAAAAGAAGATGATTTTAAAATCTAAGAAATGATTTTTATTGGGAAATCGAATGTGCCCGGTATCCCTACACTAACCTCACATATTTTCAAATAGACCCCAACTCTTATACGCAAATATACTTTTGGTCAAGCCTAATAAGTACGAATACAATTTCATGATTTTTCAATGAGAACATCCAACGTTAATATTTTGGCACTAATGCCAATATTGAATTTTTAGATATATATATATATATATATATGATTTTTACTTTACTATTAAGTCTGTAAAAGCGACTGATGCTAAGGTCGTAAGTATTTTAAAACCAAGTATGCATTTCAAGTAGATTCTTTTAGTTAAATTCAATCAAATAAGTTCCATAAAACGGTTATTGTGGTCAAATTATATGAATTTTTGATAGGAGAACTTTACTACTAAGACAATAAGGTGCAGTGTAGTATAAAAGGAGTGGGGTTCGATCCCCGGTAAGCTTAGTCATTTAAAAAAAAAACTATTATGACAATATGATACGTAACTTACTAATTATTATGTCTATCACCAATACAATAGTGCTTGCTTGTTCGAAAAGCTAACTCGAAATGGACGTAGTTTCCTTTTGGTTGCATATAACACCCTCTTGATCCGCTTAAAAGATCTCAAAATTTACACAACTAAATTAAAACTAACTAATTGTGACGGTTTACATCTTAACTTCTATATAACTCGTACTTTTTTAGAAACAATTATGACGAAACTCATTGATTTCCATATTTTAAGTACCAGTTATGATCTTGGCACATGGACTTCACTTGAGATCTTTATATTTTAATGAGAATATCTGTGTGAAATCCAAACTTACATTCACCAAAGTAGAATAATACGAGCTCTAGTAACGTTCAAAACTTGTGACAGGCATCTCTAATATTCAACGGAACATATGCAAACAACATGTCGCTTTATCCCAAATTTCATATCTCTAGTAACTTTTATGTTGTTTTTTATGTTGTTTTTTTTCTACTTTTTATTTGTAACTTTTATATGTAATATGATACATACAATACAATACAATACGATATGATTTGATACAATATGATACATACCATTCAATACAAATGTGATATGATATGATATGGTACCATACACAATAATAGACTACAATACTAACAAACAATGATTATTGATATTATTCATTTTTGTCAAATTGTAAATAAGACTAGAATTTATAACATCATAAAATTAGAAAAATGTTAATTCCATGGCAACGCAACATAATTTGTTTTTAAAACCCACTTCAAAATGTCAACACACACTATTTGTACTAATTACAGTTAGTATGGAGGGTTTAAATGAATTTCAGAATGATAAAAAATGGCTATTTTAATACAAAAGTTTTTAAAAAACTGCAAACTACCATCAAGCTTTAAACAAAAAGATTTTATGTATGATCAATGGTTTAAATGAATTGTACAACAAATTGTGCAAATCATTAAGGGAATCTGAAATTAATGAACAAAATATGCTGTAAAAATATGATGTGCTCTTGTTTGATTTAATGAAAATTTATTCTTAATTAATTAAGATTTTATGTCTGATGTTCGTTTTAAATGAATAATTCGAGGAGAAAAAAAACGTCACTTAAAAACATGTTTGTATACAATCATAACCAAACAATGTAGGAATCTCATAAAATACATTCTTTTGTAAACCGAGGTGCTACGTACAGACAATACACAATTAGATGCAACCTTATTCCAGATCCACATAAACAAACACCCAACTAATTTTCGAACTCATCGATGTCCTTCTGAGCCTCACTCATTTTCGGGGCTATTTCCTCGAGCTTTGATTTTGCTGTAAAATTTACCTTTTCTCACAAGAGGATATTTGAAGATTTCGATATCACCGATGTGAACGGCGGAAGCTTAAGAGGTAAGCTACAAAAGAGTGCACGCATATTATTAAGGACATGAAAACACACCAGAAATTATGCTTGCAATGACATGCAACTTCTTCTACAACACCGGAATTAATTACCCTATGAACGATCAACATGTTATGAACCGATCCCAATACACCGACCAAAGATCAAACATATATAGATACAACAAAAACAGATTGAAAAGACAAAATTCAGAAACTTTTGTCAAGTCAGGATTTTTTTGCTTCAATAGATTAAAGATCGATCTATCAAGGTTGAGGCAAGTAGCAAAAGGGGAAACAAAAAGACTATGATTTTGAAATGAGAAATCGATATACAATTGAAATGAACTAACAGAAAGATTCGGCCATTACAGGCGCCGGCGCCGCTGATGAATGAAATTGAGAGTGCATCTCTGATCCCCACCCCCAAACCCTATTTATAGAAAGTGGGGGTGCCCCATAACCCTAATCTAACCTCACGTATTTTCAAATAGACCCCAGTAATTATAAGCAAATACACTTTAACTCTTTTAAAACAATATTACGTCCCTGAGACATCCTGATGTTAATAATTTGGCACTGGTATTAATACGTAATGTGTTTACAAGCCAAATACATATTTGGATTTTAGAGCTAATGAATTTTACTTTACTATGACAAATGTAAAACGGAATTTTTTGCATAAATAGGTGCTTTGAACAACAAAGGAGTGCTTCTAGGTGACCATTGATTATGCGAATGTTTTGTTAGAAGAATAATTATAAGCTAGATCATATTAATATTATTGTTATTATTTTATTATCATAAGTTTTATGTGGCGGTTATTGTCACTAATGTTTGTATATATACGTATGTATTACACATTCGATGATTATCAATTCATTTATTATATGAACAAAATTTTTCGTTCTTCAAACCCTAACATCAGATTTCTAACATAGTGGTATCAGAGCCACATCGATCAAATCCGCAGAAATCAAACCAAAATCACCGATGAATCAGATGCAAGGAATACAAACACAGGTTCCAAAATTTACTGGACAGAACTATTATCACTGGAATATTCAAATCAAAGTTCTATTCGAATCTCAAGATTTATGGGGTGTTGTTGAAGAAGGAATTCGCGAATTGGGTACAAATCCCACTGAAGAGGCAACAGCCGTATACAAAGATGCAGTCAAAAAGGATAAGCGAGCGCTGCATATTTTATTTCAATGAGTGGGAGACACTATTTTCGAAAGGATTGCCCTCGCAAAGTCATCAAAGGAAGCATGGAGTATTTTACGTAAATCCTATCAAGGCGAAATCGGGTAAAATCTGTTAAACTTCAATCCCTTCGTTATGAATTCGATGCATTAAATATGAAGGAAGGAGAATCTGTTGAAGATTACTTCAACAGAATAATTCTTGTTGTTAATAAATTAAGAATGAATGAAGAAACGATCAGTGAACAACGAATAGTAGAGAAAATTCTACGAAGTTTAACTCGAAATTTCGAGTCGGTTGTAATCACTGTTGAAGAAACTAAGGATCTTGAAAGTATTTCGACTGAGGAATTAATGGGAATCCTTCAATCTCATGAATTGAGATTGAAGAGATATGAAGATGTTCCAACAGAACATGTGTTTCAATTACAAAACTCAAGTCATGAAAGATAACTGTCAAAGATTGGGTCACACGGCTAAATTTTGTCAAAGGAAAGACGACAACGACAAGTCGGACAATGTTTTAATACACAAAGATGAAGATATCACAGATCAAGATGACACAATGTTCATGATATTTAATATGGAAGAAACAGTCAAAGAAGATTGTTGGTATTTGGATAGTGGTTGTAGCAACCACATGACGGGTAATAGGGATCTGTTTGTTAAACTAGATGAATCAGTAAAGCGAGAAGTCAGGACCGGAGATGACAAACGATTAGAAGTGCTTGGATGTGGAGAAGTATCGATAAGAATCAAAGAACATACACGGAAAATACCAAACGTATTTTATGTCAAAGGGTTGAAACATAACCTATTGAGCGTAGGCCAACTTATACAAAAAGGTTATATGGTACTCTTTAAGAAGGATCGATGCATTATCAAGGATGTTAAAAATGACGTTATCGGAGACATTAAGATGACAAACAATAAGATGTTTCCGCTGCGACTAGGTAATGATTTGAATTTTGTAATGACTATGACTACTAAAGAGATGTCAACTTTATGGCACAAAAGATATGCTCATGTCAACATGGATACATTAGTCAGTATGAGGAACAAAGGTTCCGTGCTTGGACTACCAAAAATAGCAAAGGACGAGAATGTATGTGAAGGGTGCATTTCGGGGAAACAAGCAAGGAAGACATTCTCAAAGAAAGTTACCTGGCAAGCTAGTAGACCCTTAGAATTGGTTCACTCCGATATATGTGGTCCTATGCGAACAGAATCCATAGGAGGATGTAAGTACTTCATCACTTTCATCGATGATTATTCAAGGAAAACTTGGGTGTTTTTTCTAAAATATAAATCAGAAGCATTGAATTTCTTCAAAACTTTCAAGGCTCTAAATGAAAGACAATCCGGTTATTTAATCAAGACACTGAGAACGGATCGAGGAGGAGAATATTGTAGTAAGTTTTTCCAAGAATACTTGAAGACGAATGGAATACGTCATCAATTAACAAACAGTTATACACCCCAACAGAATGGGGTGGCAGAAAGAAAAAACAGGACGTTAATGGAACTAAGCAGGAGTATGATGAATGTCAAGCAACTACCGAATAATTATTGGGCAGAAGCAATAGCATGTGCAACTTACATTCTAAACCGAACAGTTACCAAGACAAGACCCAATGTGACACCGTATGAAGCATGGAATGGTAGAAAGCCAAATGTAGAACATCTTAAAGTTTTTGGAAGTTTAGCTTACGCTCATGTTCCAAAACGATATCGAGGCAAGTTGGATGAAAAGACGGAAAAGACAATATTTGTTGGCTACAGTGAACAAAGTAAAGGATATAAATTGTACAATCCACTAACAAAGAAGATGATCATAAGTCGAGACGTGGTGTTTGATGAAAGCAAACAATGGGTCATAAATACAGAAAATGCGGAGGTTCCCTTCATAATATCTTAATATCTGATATAAATGAGCCTCGGTCTCGTGAAAATGAAGAACCAGATATCGTGCAAGCCGAGCAGGCATCGGCAGCTCTACCCGAGAACAGTGAACGAACACTGCAAGAGGCTGGTTATGAACAGCAAACTGAAACCGGATACGAACCTGAATCTGCTTGTCAACAGGAGAACACCACAGTCTCATCGGCATCTACTCATCAACAGGAGAACAACTCGTCCTCATCAGATTCTGAAAATGAAGTTATTCGAACTAAAAACATACGTAATATATATCGAGGGACGAGGAGACTCACTGAAGCAGAAGTTTTGCAAAAGTATAAAGAGAATCAAGTTGTCAACTTTGTATTATACACTAGTTCTGATCCCACAACGTTCGAAGAAGCTAGTAAGGATTCAAAATGGCAAGAAGCAATGGACAGAGAGATAGAGTCAATTCAAAAGAATCAAACATGGGAACTTGTGGATCCTCCAGCAAAACAAAAACCGATAGGTGTTAAATGGATCTATAAGACAAAATATGATGAGAAGGGAAATGTAGACAAATACAAGGCCAGGTTGGTTGTAAAAGGGTACAAACAAAAATACGGGATAGATTATCAAGAGGTCTTTGCTCCTGTAATTAGATTTGAGACTGTTCGTTTAGTGTTAGCTCTAGCAGCTCAATATGAATGGCATCTACATCAAATGGATGTGAAAACTGCTTTTCTAAATGGCAATCTGGAAGAACAAGTTTATATAGAACAACCTCAAGGCTACATCAAGAAAGGAGAAGAGAAAAGGGTATGTTTTCTCAAGCGAGCATTATATGGTTTAAAACAAGCTCCCAGGGCTTGGTATAGTCGAAAAGATACATACTTTATCAAGAACAAGTTTAAGAAATGTATCTATGAACATACTCTCTACATCAAGAACACAAAAGAAGGAAAGATTGTGATATGCTTGTACGTAGACGACTTGATAATAGCAAGTAGCTCGATGAATTTAATTTCCGAATTCAAAGATTCAATGAAAAAGGAATTCGAAATGACGGATATGGGTCGTTTGCACTATTTCCTCGGTATGGAAGTCACATATGAGAATGGAAATATCACTCTGTCACAAAAGAAGTACATGAGAAATCTGCTGGAGAAATATAACATGACATACTGCAACACAGTGTCAACTCCCATGGAATATGGATTAAAATTATCAAAAGAAGATCCAGAAGAATTTATAGATGAGGGAGTGTATCGTAGTCTGGTTGGAAGCCTGATGTACTTAACAAATACCAGACCAGACATTATGTTTGCTGTAAGCAAAGTAAGTAGATTTATGGAATGTCCGAAGAGAAGTCACTGGGAAGCAGCGAAGCGTATACTGAAATACATAAAAGGGACCCAAGAATTAGGAATCACATACTCGAAAGGAGGAAAGAAACATTTAATGGGGTACAGCGATAGTGACTATGCAGGAAATATAGATGATAGCAAAAGCACTTCGGGTTATATTTTTCATTTAGGATCAGGTCCCATATCTTGGCAATCAAAGAAACAAAAGGTAGTGGCACTGTCATCAACTGAAGCCGAATACATGGCTTTATCCTTGACAGGATGTCAAGCCTTATGGATTAAAGGCGTTTTAGATGATCTGCAAGGAAAAGAAGATTACACAATACCAATCTATTGTGATAACAAGTCAACTATATGTTTGGCTAGAGATCTAGTATATCACGGTAAAAGCAAACACATAAGAGTCTGTTGGTGCACTTGTGTCTGTACTTTGTCTGTATTCGGTCTGATATAAACGATGTCCTGATTTGTGTTGTAAGTTGACCAAGTCAACCATCCTCCGGTTTGACTTGGACAACATTTGAAAGATGTTCTGATCGAAGGATAGCCTCGAAGGATACACCTGATCCTTCGAGGTGATCGAAAGATATGGTTCGACCATGGTTCGACCATTAGACCTCGAAGGATGATCCTTCGAGGTCCATGCTGATCTTTCGTGTAACATGTGGTCGACAGATGATCCTTCGGACCATCTGTCGAATCCTTCGGACATAGCATCTTGAGCTGGGTATAAATACCCATGCATGTGTTGAGTTTCAGTAGACACACAGACAGAAAGACAACCGAGAGATAGAGAGTTTCTTTGAGAGCATTCTGTCGGAACTCACACACACACTTGAGAGTTTACATGTTAGATCTGTAAACATTGAGCTTGTAACCGAACCCTCATTGCATTAATACAAGTTGTGTTAATCGGTGAACTTGTGTGTTTGTTTCTCTACTTGCTACTAACTCGGTTTGCTTGCTAGCTTGGATTCCGCACTCGCTAGTAGGTTTGTATAACAAGGTTTAGGTTCGTAATCCTCCGCGAAAAGGGACCTACAAGTGGTATCAGAGCTAAGGCTCTTAACCTTGTTTAAAACCGGGTTTTTTACAAGTTGTGGTGTGTTGAAACACTTGGTTTTGCACCTGTTTTTACTTGTTTTCTTGCTTTTTATTTGAGTAAAAACGTGTCTAAACTAACCGGGAGTGTTTAAAGTGGGGTTGGGTAACTTGAAAAATTGTTTTAAGTGATTTTGAATTTTCCGGCTATATTCCGGTTTAAAATTCCGGTGACTGGTGTTGAAGATAGGGTTGTCATTTTTGGCAAACTTTCAAAGTTGGTGGTGATAGGACAGCCTGCCCATACCTCTTTGCCGAAAGTTGACCTTACCAACCTGTCACCTTTTCACCAACCTTTCACATCAAAGTCAGTTGTGTCAGAACCTATCGAAAGATATCTTTCGACATCGAAAGATCATCCTTCGATATCTTTCGATCAAGGAGGGCTCGAAAGATTTATATCCTTCGACCCATCCCTTGAAGTCTGAAACATATCCTTCGAGAAAGGAATCTTTTCGAAAGACTAGTGTCCGAAAGATTAGGATCCTTCGTATTGGTGAATCTTTCGAGACTTGTTGATCGAAAGATAAGGATTTAACACGAAAGATAAGGATCTTTCAAAAGGGAATCCTTCGTGTTCTTGAGTCTTTCGAGATCATTGTTCGAGAGTCAACAGTAATCCTTCGAGTACTGTTGATCCTTCGAACAAGATTATATCTTTCGATTGTGATCTGTTTATTGTTAACAATTTTCTGTGATTTCAGATCTTTCGACCAGGATCTTTCGGTTGTGTATCTTTCGAATCTTTCTTACTTAGCATTTATTTTGCTTATCTATCATGAATCCGAGTTGGTGGGGAAGTCCGGCTCCAGACAGTGGAAAATACATGAATACCAGTCAATCTCCATCATGGGCCGAATCTCCGGTATCTACATCCTCACAAACAAATGCCACTCCAGCTGGTCAATGGGCGTTTGTTTCAAATCAAACTCCGAGTATTCAAAGTCTTCTTCTAAGCGAAAGTGAAACCGGAAGTTTAAACAGGCCTCCAAAGTTGATGCATCTTCATGAATATCCAGGATGGGTTGATCGTTTCCATACATACATTCTTGGTCAAAATACAGAGTTGTGGTTACGGTTCATTACGGAATTCGATCAAACTATCGAGGTTGCTGCTTCTTCGACAGCTACATTTGCCGATCTTCCTGATGATCAAAAGAAGACGTATGACTTAGAAAAGAAAGCATACGCTATTCTCACTCAAGCACTGAGCAAGGATATTTATCATCAGTTCGTCAGTTTCAAGACAACGAAGAAGCTGTGGGATGCTTTGAAGACAAGAGGAGTAGGTAATGAAGCCACACGTCAACTAAGACGAGATCTACTGAAGAAAGAATTCGATGGCTTCACATGTATGGATAAGGAGTCCTTGGGAGATATGACAAGCCGTTTCTATCATCTGCTTACTGAGCTGACCAACTTTGAAGTCACAACGACTCCAACAGAGGTGGTAAAGAAGTTTGCCGATGCATTGCCTCCTCAATGGAACAACTTCCTGGAAATCTTGAAGTACAACGGAACGTTGAGAACCACAAATATCAACGATTTCGTGCAGCTTCTGGAGAACAAGGATCAGGAAGAAACATTGAAGGCAAAGAGAGTTGCAGTGCCACAGAATCCAGAGATGTATTATGGCACCTCCACTACGTCATCTGCAAAAGCCGGTTCACATGCTCCACTTCAAACGGCGTTTGTCACAAGCACGGATATGTATGGCAATCCAGTGCAAGTTCCTGTAAAGCCGTCTCCAACCACAGATCTGTATGGAAATCCAATACAACCACCTCCTCCTCCTCCTGCTCAACAACCACAATATGCATGTTATGGAGGAACATCATCTGCTGCAGGTCAACAATCAAAGTCAAATACAGTGCAGCTCGACACGTCAAGTTTCTCTAAAATCAGTGTAGAAGTAGCTAAGGAACACATGGAGCTGCTTAACACTGTAGTGAGCGCGTACTGTGGGTTGATAGAAGGTCAGATTGGAAACATTAATCTGACACAAGAAGATTACAGGCAGATTGATAAGGAAGAGATGGACTTGATGGATATCAAGTGGGCCTTTGCGAGTGCTGTGAGAAGAGCAAAGGATTGGATGGAAAGTACTGGCAGGACCAGCTTGGAAAGTAAGCGAGACACCAAGTATGGGTTCGATAAGCAAGCTGTTAAGTGCTTCAACTGTGGTGAACGGGGCCACTTTAAACGGGAATGTACAAAGCCAGCCCAGCACGGGAATCAAAACCCCTTCAGGAACCAAGGCAACCAGCAGAACAGAAACAATGATCGTACATTGGTGCCTGTCAACAACCAAACCAACCGAGCACTTGCAGTTCAGGTGGATGAAGGTTGTGACTGGTCAATCCAGTTGGGTGGTGATGCTCCTGATGGAACAGCATGTTTTGCTCAGATTGTGAAGGAGCTAGTTCACACCAGTGGTGGAGAATCTTCTGCCAGTGGTGATGAATCGTCTGAAGATGAAGACTCCTCTGGATACAGCAGGAGTGTTGATGAAGAATCATCCAACTCTGGTGATGATCATGTGGGTGAGACATCCAATGTTTCGGATGATATTGACATTGATGAACTCTTGGGGGAAGCTGTAGCAGAAACTCAAAGAAGATCTATTCTGGTGGATCAAGCTGCTTACTCTTCGTCTTCTCTCCATTCAGCCTTTATGGCTAATGTCGACGGTTCATCAAGTCAGGTATGTGTCGATGAACCCACTGCTGTTAATTGTGATGAATGTGCTAGGTTACATGCTAGGTGTGCTGATTTGGAAGGAAACATGTCTGAGTTGCAAGCCAAACATGATGCTTTACAAGCTAGTTTGTTTGACTTGCAAGACAAACATAGTTCCTTGAGTGCTGATAGGTGTGACTTGCAAAGCAAGCATGAGGCTTTGCAAGAGAAATATGATGTGACATTCATCCACAATCAGAAGTTGACTGTGGACCTCTCTAAATGCACAGAAGCCAACATGTTTTATGAAAACCATGAAAAAGAATTTAAGTCAGTAATTGAAACATTAAAGAAGGATAAAACAGAACTGACTAAAATGGTTTCAAGGAAACAAACTGATATTAATTTGTATATATCTCGCCTTGAGAGTATGCAAAAAGAGATGGCTTGTGTGAAAACCGAAAGTGATGCGATCCGACTCAAGCTAGACAGTTATTTGAGCTCTAGCTATGTGTTAGATCACATCATTGACGTTCAGAAGGAAAAGAGAGATGTCACATGCATAGGCTACAAGAAGTGTCCACCACCAGTGAGACATAATTATGACGCCATGCCTGATGAAGAGGACAGAGTTTTCTTTGAACCTTCTGTGCCTCTAGATGTTAAGGAGTTTGCTGCAGGACTTGGATACCAAAAGGAAGTATCCTCAGATTCAGATGTGTCAGCAGATACATTTGTGAGTGCTGAACAGAATCAAGATCCTCCAGTTGTGATTGAGGATGCTGATTCGTCTGATGATGAATCTGATGATACTGTCCCAGCAAAGTCTGATGCGGTAGCCAAAAATGAGGACATACCTCTTGAGAATCATATTCTATGTGATCCCCCTGTTCAACCCGCTAAGACTGTTGCAACTGAGTCCTCATCTGCAGGAGAGCCGGAGAGTGTGAATTTGCTGTACACTCTAGTTGGTGATGATAAAATTTACTCAGACAAAGATTTTCCCATTAAGAACGTTAATCAATCCTTAATCTGCAAAGTCTTTGAGAATTCGACGAGTAAGTTCTTGGGAAAGGCAGGACCTAAAGTTAAAGTTACACAGTGTCCTCCTATTCCAAAGGCTGAAATTCGAAAACAATTTGGCAACAAGAAATTACCAACAATGCCAACACAGCAAAATCACACCAAACCCAAAGGTAAAGCACCGGCTCAAGCTAACAAGAAGCCGAACCAAAAGAAGAAAAAGAATGTTAACTTTGTGAAATCGACGGGAACAGACAAAATTGAAAAGTTTGAAAATCAATCTAACTTAGATTTTGTCAAGAAAGCTATTGTCGAGAAAAGAAATGAACCAAGCAGTTCAAAGCCTAGTACCTCGGGTTCACAAAGTTCAACATCATCGGCTAGACGATCACATGATTCTTCGGGGTTTGTAGAACGAAGATCATGTTTTGAGTGTGGAACCATTGGGCACATTATTAGAAACTGCCCATATCTTCATAAGCAGAAAGGAAAGGTTGATGATCCCCGTGGCAAAGCTGACCGTAAGCCAACTGTTTCCACAAAACAAGATCCCCACCTTGTAAAAGAAAGGGAAAAGAAACAGAAACGCCAACAGGTCAAAAAGATTGAAAAAGCGATTAAAACCGATGTGGTTCAAAAACAATCTGTTGTTGTAAAACCAGAAAATTCTAAAACTTCAAATCATCAAGAAGTTAAAATTTTAAAGAAAAACACTGGTGAAACCAAACAGACTTGGAAACCAAAAACGGTTAATGAATCAGGGGGACCATCACAATTCACCAACCATCAAAGACAAGAAGTTATTGTCATTGATGAAAATGGAAGACCCAAGACCACAATGGCTTGGGTCCCCATCTCCAACTAATTCATTTGAGTTCATGTGCAGGGTGCTTCAGGAGGAACTATCAGTAGTCATTGGATTGTTGATAGTGGGGCATCTAGGCACATGACAGGCGACATGAAGCTTCTCTATGACGTTAAATCTATTAGAGGAGGTTATGTTGCTTTTGCTGGAGATAAAGGTGGATACATTACGGGAGAAGGAATGATATCTAACGGGATTGTCAGCTTTGACAAGATCAATTTTGTGCAACAACTTGATCACAATCTTCTTAGTGTTTCTCAAATCTGTGACAAGCAGTTTTCAGTACACTTTGATGCTAATGGATGTTATGTGCTGAAACCCGGCTTCAAAATTCCAAAAGAATGGATTCTCTTGTCGGCTCCAAGGATAAATGATTTGTACGTCCTTGACATGAGCCAGGCTATTACTACGTCTGCACAAGCAACTTGTTTCGTTTCTAAAGCCACAGAAAAAGACACTATCTCTTGGCACAGACGAATGGGTCACATTCACTTACGCAAAATGAATCATTTGGTTTCAAATGAATTGGTGAATGGTGTTCCTCTCAAAAATTTCCATCTTCAAGACGTCTGTGTTTCGTGCCAGAAAGGAAAGCAAACAAAGAAGAAGCACCCTATAAAGAAGATCAACACAGTGGCAGTTCCTCTTGAACGTTTGCACATGGACTTGTTCGGTCCTGTCAAGCACAAGAGTATTCGGGGTGATCAATACTGCCTCGTGGTTACTGATGATTATTCAAGATTTTCTTGGGTTGCGTTCATGGCACACAAGAGTGAAACCTTTGGTATTATCAAAAACTTAATCATTCAGATTGAGAATTTGTATAAGTTGAAGGTTAGGCGGATACGTAGCGACAATGGTACTGAATTTAAAAATCATTCCATGATGGAGTTCTGCACTTCAAAAGGTATTCTTCATGAGTTTAGTGCAGCTTATACTCCCCAACAGAATGGTGTCGCTGAACGTAAGAACCGCACATTGATCGAGACTGCTAGGACAATGTTGGTAGAGTCACAGTTGCCCATTCCATTCTGGACTGAAGCTGTGGCCTCTGCATGTTACACATTGAACAGAGTCCTTACAGTCAAAAGACACAACAAGACCTGCTTTGAGCTTCTTCAGAAACGGAAACCAGATTTGTCCTATCTAGAACCGTTTGGAGCTCCATGCACAATCATCGATCCTAATGGAAAGTTTGGGGCAAGAGCAATTGATGGATACTTTCTTGGGTATGCCACCCCTAACTTACGAGTCTGGAATCTAGAGACTAAAAGGGTTGAGGAATGGTCTGAGGTCAGAGTACAAAGGCACACCTTGCCAGTCAAAAATCCGGGTCAACCTTGGATGTTTGAGTACGATGACTTTTTCAATTCGATCAATGTTGAAGCCGTTGAAGAAAATGCTGCGGCTAGGATGTTTTTCGAGAGTGACAATGCAACAGTTTCACCGGTGGTTCGTCCAATTCTTGTTAATCAAGAACCATCTTCTTCGGTGAACAATAATACTCTCAACAATGAGGATTTTCATGATGCAAACGAATTGAACGAATCTTCAGAGGATGATGAATTTCTAGATGCAGATCAAGAAGCTCCTACAACAGCAGTTCATGGTACTTCAGAGGGTACTCCTCCAGTGGATACACATAGAACAGCTGAGACTACTGCATCATCCTCTTCGTCAATTCCGGGTCTTGAATTGGTTGTTGATCTTAATCTTAACAACCTGGGTATAAATGTTCCAGTTCCAGATAATCCAGAAACAAGGATTCATAATACCCATCCTCAACAAAACATCATTGGAAATGTGCAAAGTGGCGTACAAACAAGAAACATGTTGCGAAACAACAACAATGCAGGCTTGTATGCAGCTATTCGAGAATCCGGGCAACAAAACGACTGGTCCTTCGCGTGTTATGTCTCACAAGAAGAACCAAGAACGTGGAAAGAAGCCTTGAAAGATAACGCTTGGGTTGAAGCAATGCAGGAAGAACTGCAACAATTCCAGAAGCTGGGTGTCTGGAAATTAGTAGAGAAACCTGCTGGATACAAGAAGATTGGTACCCGTTGGGTTTTCAAATGCAAAAAGGATGACCGCGGAGTTGTTATCCGAAACAAAGCACGTTTAGTTGTTCAGGGTTTTCGTCAGATTGAAGGGATCGACTACAACGAAGTCTATGCACCAGTGGCACGTCTCGAAGCAATTCGAATCTTTCTAGCCTATGCGTCCTTCAAAGGATTCAAGGTTTATCAGATGGACGTGAAAAGTGCATTTTTACATGGTGTGGTTGAAGAAGAGGTGTACGTCGAACAGCCTCCAGGTTTTGAAGATCCTATCCATCCCGATCGGGTTTGGTTGCTCAACAAAGCTCTTTATGGTCTTCATCAAGCACCACGAGCTTGGTATGCAACCTTATCTCACTATCTGCTGGAGAACGGTTTTCGTAGAGGTCTTATCGACTGTACTCTTTTCATCAAGGAACAAGATGGAGATCTTCTTCTGGTACAGGTATACGTTGATGACATTATTTTTGGTTCTACTAATGATGTCTTGTGTAGGGAATTCGAGCGCATTATGCAGGATAAATTCGAGATGAGTGCTATGGGGGAAATGACCTTCTTCTTGGGCCTACAAGTACAACAAACGGAGTCTGGGATATTCATCCATCAGACTAAATATGTTGGTGACATCTTGAGCCGGTTCCAGATGTCTGATGCAACGCCCATTGGTACCCCATTGCCAACTAATCACGGAATTACTCCAGATTTGAAGGGAGAAGCAGTTAGTCCCTCAAACTATCGCGCTATGATCGGATCTCTTATGTACCTCACAGCATCAAGGCCAGACATAATGTACCCGACGTGCCTGCTTGCCAGATATCAAGTTAACCCGAAGGCCTCACATCTTGCTGCTGTTAAAAGGATTTTTCGTTATTTGAAGGCGTACCCTGACACCGGTCTGTGGTACCCTAGGGATAATAACTTTGAATTGGTAGCTTTCAGTGATTCTGATTTTGGCGGATGCAAAATCGACGGCAAGTCCACAACGGCTGGATGTCAGTTTTTAGGAAATCGCCTAGTTACATGGCAGTGCAAGAAGCAGACGTGTGTAGCTACATCAACATGCGAAGCTGAATACATTGCTGCCTCGAGTTGTTGCTCCCAAGTTCTTTGGATCCAACAACAAATGCGGGACTACGGTTTTGAATTCCTAACTACTCCTATTTACGTTGATAATTCTGCTGCTTTAGATATCACTAGAAATCCTGTGCAGCATTCAAAGACCAAACACATCGAAATCAAATATCACTTCATATGTGATTGCTTTGAGAAAAGGCTAATCGATGTTGTTAAGGTCCACACCGATGACCAACGTGCCGACTTATTTACCAAAGCATTTGACAAATCAAGATTTGACTTTTTATTATTGGTAAATGGCATTAAGGTCAAGCAAGAGTAAAACCAACATCGGAAAATCATTTTTGTAAATACCTTTGTGTTTTCAATTTGTCTTAGTTTATTGATTTTAGGGGGAGTAAATCCAAAAATCAGAAAATCCAAAAACATCGAAAAATCTCAAAAACACAAAAACAATAGAAAAACAAAAATGAGTTTCCTGGCGAGCAAAAGAGAAAGTGATAGTACATCAGTGGTCTATCCAAGCCTCTTTAAACCTTAAATGAAAAACGATAAGCAGCTCTATATAAGATGTATCGGTAGGCTCACAATCATTTTAAAGTGTGCAGGGTGATATAAACCTTAATCGACTGAAGATCAGGTGGGAACCATTCATTGGCATATGGTCTTAGTACCGAAATTTCGTTTGATAGATTGCCGAGGTTCTGAGATATTCGGTCTTTATGCTGCTTATCATCTGGGTTTCATGGTTGTATCTTTTACCGAAAAATAACGGGGACGCAAGTCTAGATCTTCCATGATACTATACATACGTGTACATATTGCATACTGCATTCGACCTCAATAAGTGATAAACAATCACATGTCCATATCAAATAAGTGATAAAATATCACATTTTTCCGGGTGTCAAGTTCGTCTCTCTGCTGTACGGAAGTACTGACCTGTTCACGGACTTGCACCTGTGCCCTCATGCATACGAAAATCAAGTTCCTCATCAATAAGTGATTATATCACAAAGGGCTTGTTTTCAATTCAAAATAAGTGAGTATCTCACAATTTATACGGTCAAACAGATGATAATCGGTATACTCACCGGTAAGATGAACTCTCGTGCATACCTTGATACGGGAATGTGTCGTGATGTGGATGAACACCGGTCGGTAAGTATAAATCACACATTAACGTATCCTCTAAACATGATTACATCTGATAAGTTGAGCTTAAGTGGACAACAATACCGATAATTGTTATAGGATGCTTATCTTAATGTTAACTAACTGAACAACAAGAGTGTTTTGGCATGACTGTACACTGATATGATTCTTTTACCCTCGAAACTCACAAAAAGAATGTTTGTATATATTTATTCATTTACTGCTTAACCTTTATTATTTCTTTTAAACAGTTTCATCGTTTGGTGCATATCAGCACGACATTAGCGGTGATGTCGTTTGATAACACTCAAAGGATTTTAAATTGTTGTCTTTTAATTTCAAAAATACCAAAAAGATTTTAGGCTTGTTTTAATATAAACTTTATAAAAGCCAAAAAGATTTTATTTCTGCTTTATTTTCGATCGTACGATGTTGGAGCTCAAGTCTTCGTTACCTGAAACCGGACTGAAAACCGAACTGACGAAATCTTCATAAACGGTCGAAATTTGCATGTTTTGAAAGTTAAAATTTAAAATTGATAAATTTATTAAACTTTCAAACTGTCGGACGGTGTTTGATTATGACATGGTCATTCGTGTGTCATTTGTTTATGCTAACTATATTCCAAGCAGTTGTTCTCATTACGCGTTTAGATTTCTTGCATGTGCAGATTCTAAAGGCTAGGAGAACATGGTCGATGACGAGCTTTGGAATGAAGACACGACGAGAAGGCGCTCAAGTGATGAAAATGATCTAGTTGCCGTTGGCCATCATCAACACCACAAGGATCTCACTTCATAAAGATAAAGTCTTTTCACGAGCATAACTCAAGGGGGAGCTTATGTTAAGGGGGAGTTTGTCAACACACTTCCTACATGATACGGGTAGTTTGTTGATACACTCTCTACTTTCAAGACGTGAAGACTTTGAAGATCCTCCGGCATTGAAGACATGATAGGACATCAGAGTCTTGAAGACCTGAAGACCAAAGACTGTCGAAGTTCCAGACAAGTCTACACTTTTAGAAGAACAAGACAAAGCTTAGAGATCAAAGACAAAGCTACAGCCAAGGGGGAGTTTGTTGGTGCACTTGTGTCTGTACTTTGTCTGTATTCGGTCTGATATAAACGATGTCCTGATTTGTGTTGTAAGTTGACCAAGTCAACCATCCTCCGGTTTGACTTGGACAACATTTGAAAGATGTTCTGATCGAAGGATAGCCTCGAAGGATACACCTGATCCTTCGAGGTGATCGAAAGATATGGTTCGACCATGGTTCGACCATTAGACCTCGAAGGATGATCCTTCGAGGTCCATGCTGATCTTTCGTGTAACATGTGGTCGACAGATGATCCTTCGGACCATCTGTCGAATCCTTCGGACATAGCATCTTGAGCTGGGTATAAATACCCATGCATGTGTTGAGTTTCAGTAGACACACAGACAGAAAGACAACCGAGAGATAGAGAGTTTCTTTGAGAGCATTCTGTCGGAACTCACACACACACTTGAGAGTTTACATGTTAGATCTGTAAACATTGAGCTTGTAACCGAACCCTCATTGCATTAATACAAGTTGTGTTAATCGGTGAACTTGTGTGTTTGTTTCTCTACTTGCTACTAACTCGGTTTGCTTGCTAGCTTGGATTCCGCACTCGCTAGTAGGTTTGTATAACAAGGTTTAGGTTCGTAATCCTCCGCGAAAAGGGACCTACAGAGTCAAGTATCATTTCATCAGAGATTTAATCAAGAAAAGGGAAGTAACCGTAATATTCTGTGCTACAAAGGATCAGCTGGCAGACATCATGACAAAAGCTCTACAGCCGAAGGACTTCACAAGGTTAAAGGGATTATTGCAAATGAATCTGAAATGATCAAGCTTACGGGAGGGTGTTAGAAGAATAATTATAAGCTAGATCATATTAATATTATTGTTATTATTTTATTATCATAAGTTTTATGTGGCGATTATTGTCACTAATGTTTGTATATATACGTATGTATTACACATTCGATGATTATCAATTCATTTATTATATGAACAAAATTTTTCGTTCTTCAAACCCTAACATCAGATTTCTAACATGTTTATAGGTATGTGGCTGATTCAATCAACGACTTTAGAGGCCAAAAGCTGCAAACCTACAAGTATTCTGCATAGTTCAGACTGTCCTTGAAACATCGCTGTTTGATTCCACATTATTGCAGAAAGTCCCTGTTTGAAACCAACTCTTTCCGGAACATTGCTGTTTAATCAAGCGACTTTCATGATATCCCTGATCTAATCGGCAACATTAAATAAAAGTCGCTGTTTTGAATTTCCACTTTACATAGTCACTAATCTGATACAATACAAAGAACCGTCTTGATTTAATTATTTTAATTATAAAACAATTGCAGAAGATCCGTCATGATAATTTTAAACGTTGAAGGTAACCATGACAGTATATGGTGAAAAACCATTTTTCTATGATGTTTAAAAGTGAGAGTTATTTATAGATATATTTTTTATTTCTTTTTTAAATTTCTTCGTGACAGTTTAATGGTTTTGCTTAATAGGGATGGCAAAAATACCCGAGTCCGATGGGTATACCCGAAACCCGACACAAATGGGACGGGTATACCCGATACCCGACCGGTATTGGGTCCGGTATGGGTTTAGTTTTAAAAAAATTTCTGGGTATGGGTCGGGTATGGGATTAGGTGATACCCGACCCGATTACCCGAAACCACATACCCGTTTACCCGAACTATATACCCGATCATATACCCGAATTTTTTTTTAATTTATATTTTTATTTTCCATTAACCCTTGTACATTAGTAATTTATATTAGTATGTTTATAATGTGAAAAAATAAATTTTCTTTTAGTATATGTGTTTGGTAATAGTATTTACATTTTGTATGTTGTGAAGTATATACATATAAGTGTATAAATATTAAAAAGTAATTATTAATTTATCATAAAACTTATTTTATGTAATGTACATTTTTTATTTATAGTAGTTGCTTTATAAATAAAATATATAAAAATTATGATAGTAAAAAAATGTATTTGGAAATCCCCAACGTATATTTTTTAACAAATTAATGGGTATACCCGATACCCGACGGGTAATTACCCGACAAATACCCGACGGGTATTAGGTCGGGTAATTACCCGACAAATACCCGACGGGTATTAGGTCGGGTATGGGACATGATTTTACAAGCGGGTATGGGTATGAGATTACCAATACCGTACCCGAACCCGACCCATTGCCATCCCTTTTGCATTGTGCCTTTAAAAAAGTAAATTGAATCCTTCACGGAGTTGTTCAGATACTTTATAATATCACTAGTTAATAGTTAATTCAGCGACTTTATGTAAGTCTTATAATCAAACAGCGATGTTATGTACGTCTTATAATCAAATAGCGACTTTCTAAAAAAATGTGGTTTCAAACAGCGACTTTAAGGGACCAACTGAATGTATGCAGAAAACTTACTGGTTTGCAGGTTTTGGACATTAAAGTCGCTGATTCAATCAGCTACATACCTAAAAACAATCACGTAATCAGTGCCCACCTAGAAGCACTATTTTGTTGTTCAAGGCACCTATTTATGCAAAAAATTCTGTAAAACGCTACTGGGTGTTTAGGTAGCAAGCTCCTTTGGCTTGTATTCCGGTGTCCCCAATTAGGTTGATCGATGTTGGGTAATCTTGATGTTGCGGGTTATTTACGGGTCAAGTACGGGTTGAGTAGGATACCGGTAGTGGTTAAATGAGTTGCCAAGTAGAAAACGGGTCACTAGAGCATGAATACAGGTAAGAACCGTGGGTCATGGAGCTGGAATGGGTCAGCAGAATATTTGGTCCATGTTGACCGAGTTTGGAGGAGAATTCGATGGGATGTGAATGGTGGAGTTGTTGCTGAATAAGAGGAGCACGTTTACTTATTTTTTGCATGTGTTTATTTGTGTTTTTCTTATAAATAGCATGTAGGAGCATTAGTTATTTTGTACTCTCAATTCTAATTTAATAAGAAAGTTATAAGCAGTAAAACAATCTTCTTGTCCGTGAGTTTCTTGTGTGTTTGTGGGGCCTGATTTCCAACAATCGAGTGACCCTTTTTTACTTTTGTTAAAATTAATAGGTGTTCCATTGGGCGTGGTAGGTCTTTTGGTTTCATAAATTACTCGGTAATGATTTCCGTCAATGGTTGTCTGTTGGCGGTTATCACCTTGTTGGGTTGCTTCTTTGTAGTTGTTTATTGAATGAACGTTTTTCTATATAAACCCGTGCTTTACTAGAAATTATCATGATGCAACATTGCGTGTTAATTTCTGTACCAGCAACGATGACATTACGTTTAGAGAAATAGACCTTCATTTGAGATCTCCATCCACTAAACTAGAATTATATGAGGGTTTGTTACACCGTCACATGAATCTCCAGTATTAAATATGAAAACTTTATGACGCTCACGTACATTCAACTTATGTGGTGAAGCGATAAGAGGTAAGGCAACAAAGCTAATAAACCAACTTACCATCTTTGTTTTCCTATCTACTTGTAACCCAAACAAAAATAACAAGCTTGTCATCCTATGTAACAACCCAAGTAAATTGTGTCAGGATAGGATATTATATGCTTTCCCCATGGTTACCCATCCAAGAACTAGCGATTTTGTTTTCACTCAATGAACGGCACTCCTTAGCAAAATGTGTCCTGGTATAGAAGGTTTCCACTCCATTATAAGGAAAGATTTATTCCCCCTAAACTGATGTGAGACTTGTATCTCCACCCCCCTTAGGATTCCAGCGAAGAGGAACACGAAGCTGACCCTTGGCTGTACCATTTGTAATATCCCAAATAAACCATATTAGGATATTGTCTGTTTTGCCCCGGCTGGCTTGCCAAACCAGGAACTCACGTTTTGTTTTACTTGAAAAACTGTTTGCCCAGGCAAAACACATCATAGTAGAGAAGGTTTCCACTCCTTGTATGGAAGGTTTCGTTCTCTCCCTCAACCGATGTGAGACTTGCATACTATATTTGTGCAACTTCTTAAGACTTTCAACTGAAAGTCACCTTATTTAGGTAACACTACCGTCTTTGAACACAACATTTTGACCGTTACGACACAACAATATCTGATGTCATTGTATTTAAGATCTCCCTTATTTCTATCTTATTCATATGGCTATTACAAATTAGTTGTAGTTTGATATTTACAATGAATATGGAATTAGGTATATTTTTTTAATACAAGCCAGTTAGATATTAATTAATGATGCAGGTTCATCTTCATGTGCGGCTTAAGCATAACGCATGTATTTAGTGGTCAATGGGGAATCTTGAATAAAGCTTCAATTCTTGATATTAATCTCACATTAATGAGACTTTATTAAGATCAAACTGGTAAGTTACAAATCAGTTTATCATTATTGGTCATTTTGGTTATCTATGGTCAATTTAGTTAAAGCTACTTTTTTGGTAGGCACCATGTTGCAGGAGCTAAGGGTGTATATTATGCTCACGCAACATAAATGAACGTTGTTGCTTTATACATGAACCGTTATATAGGACCAGCCCTAGAAAATGCAACTAACCAAGTTTATTTAGTAACAACACATATACACATTTTCACGGTTTCTTCTCTTACATCTAGTTTATGTTTTGTGCTATTTTTATGAAATATATTCATGTAATCTCTCTAAATACAAACTTATATCCATACAAGGCCTACTATTCTTCAACGCTATTTCCTATTGGTTATCCGCCTCATATTGCGATTCTAGCTGTATGAAGGTTTTATGAGCAAAGGTAAGTTTGCAGAATGTTTCAAACATTACAGAGCAGCCGCTGATGAATGAAATCGCAATCAAATTGAAAGAGCATCATTAATCGTTGCTTTCAATCCTATTTAACGATGGCGTGCACAACATCCCCTACTCTAACTTCCCATATTTTCAAAAAAGCCTCAGCTATTACACGCAAATATACTTTTGGTCAAAGATATTTTGTTTTCTTAACATACAAAAATACCTCAATGAGAACATCTAGTCTAGATATTAATATTTTGGGACTGGCATTAATATGTAATGTGTTTACTAGCAAAATACATATTTAGATAATGATTTTTCTTTGCTAAAAAGTTTGAAGAAGCAACTAATTAATACTAGTGTTGTAAGTTTAAAAAGAAGCATGTATTTCATTTCTTTGGTACATGTTTTTGGTTAAATTCTATCAAATAAAATCCCATAAAACGGTAATCATGGTCGATGATATAAAACTTTGAGTGGATACTTTTGTTAATAATACATTGAGATTATTAATCAAGTATTGCAGGAAATGAGGTCTTTTCAATATAACACCCTTTTGCTGTGCTTGTTAGATCTCAAAATTTACATAACTAAATTAAGAATACATGTATAATTGTGAGAGCTTAAATTCCATATAAACTCGTACTTTATTGGAAACGATTGTATGCAACACCCTACATTCATTTATGTATTTTAAGTACTAGCGGCGACGATATTACGATCTAGGAACATGGAACTTCATATGAGATCTTATATTTTTATGGAAATATCTGTCTCATATTCAAACTTTAATTCACCAAATGTAGAATTAAACAAAGGCTTGTATCACTCAAAACTCAGTCACACTCGCACCCGTATTAAGGATCGCTATTTGTGATTTTAATTTCTAGATCGCTAACCTGTGATGTGATTTTTGATCCTTCCTGGGTTCAGTCTCTTCTTATCCGGTTTTGTGATACTCCTACTCTGCGATTATGGTTTTATCTTTGACCAACCTGGTCTTCTATGGTTCTTCGATTATTCAATAAACTTTAAAGAGTGCTAATTTTGGATGTTGGTGATTTAGCTTTAGCCAAATCACTTATGTAATACCTTGCTTTGATACCACTGTAAGCGGGATCGATATATGATATTGAATGAGATCAATATTCTAGATACACAATTTTATTCATTGAAATCACCTCTTTGATCTATCAATTGATAGATTTATGCGATATATATACATATATATAGAGAGAGAGTAAGAGTTGGGTGGAAAGTGGGTTTTTCCTAAAAAGTGTAGGAAGCAATCAGAATGCGACATCTGGCATTGAAGATTTTTAACTAGAAGGGCAATTGTGTACTTTCACATTCTATTTTTATTTTTGGAATTTATCTTCATTAACTAACTATCCATGTCCATATTTTGTAACCGTTTTTCTCCATGATTTTCTGAATAATTTGTTTTCGAAATCTAAACCAATCGCATATTCCATTGTTCGGAAGATTACTGGAAATTATCAGCATGTTCTTGGTGCTGTGTTTTAACAGTTTACAGGGCTAAAGTCAATTTTTTTAAAGATCCCACAATATAAAGATGGTAAAACACAGGTTATGAATCTGCTTGCTGTTAAAACACAACTGTATGAATCTGAATGCTAAAACACAACTATATGAATCTGCTTGCTGTTAAAACACAACTGTATGAATCTGAATGCTAAAACACAACTGTATGAATCTGCTTGCTGTTAAAACACAACTGTATGAATCTGCTTGCTGTTAAAACATAACTGTATGAATCTGAATGCTAAAACACAACTGTATGAATCTGCTTGCTGTTAAAACACAACTGTATGAATCTGAATGCTAAAACACAATTGTATGAATCTGCTTGCTGCTAAAACACAACTGTATTAATTTGCTTGCTGCTAAAGCACATCGTCAAGAAAACGGAGATGATAAGAACAGTATTTGAATGGTGATGATGAACTCGGAGATGGTGGAGATGGAGAAGTGTTTTAATTTAATCTGGTGCTCTCCATCCTTTCTAAAGTTATCTTCTTCCATGATTGTAGTTATTTTTGGTAGGGATTGGGGTTTCGAAGATAGGTTTGGAGAGAGAGAGGGAAAATCGCGTGAAATTAGGGACTGGGTTTGACTGACAGTTATCTAATTGATTTAAAACATGATATATTAACAAAATTGCCCCTAGTCTTTTAAAACAATGAATTAGATAAACTAAAAAATTACAAGATTGCCATTGACTTCATCTTAACCATTAAACACACCCATTGGATAGCCCAGATTGCTTCCGACACTTTCTAGGAATAACACACTTTCCGCAGGATCCCTACTTATATATATATATATATATATATATATATATATATATATATATATATATATATATATATATATATATATAGGGTGGGGTTCTAGAGTGAACACTAATGTATTTACGAACTGAGTGAACAAATCCTGGCCATTGATCTACACACGTGTATGGCCAGGATCTCATCATCAAATCGTAAAATACACTAGTGTATTTCAACATCAAATCCTGACCATTGATCTACACACGTGTATCGCCAGGATTAGTTCACTCAGCTCGCAAGCTACACTAGGGTTCACTCTTGAACCTAATCCTATATATATATATATATATATATACATATATATATATATATATATATAAACAGGATCAGGAGAAAACGCTCAAAAGTGTGAGAACGGTGAGTACGCTTCCTGGCCTAACACGTGTCACGCGGCCTAGAAAAGGGCGGAGGGGCTTTTTTGTCCTTTCATATTTCTTTTTTTAAACGTGTGTCACATCCCGTTTCCATTTTTTGGCGTTTAATAAATTCGTCGTGTTTTATTGTTTGTAGATCACGGTCACAGTTAATATTTTTGGCGTTTTAATTATGTTTTGGCGTTTTTATTGTTTTTTTTAAATGAGGATGTCTGTCTATGATGTAAAAAACATCAGTAATTTTCTTGATGTTTATTATATCAAAGTAGGATACAGGTCTATAATTTGACAGACAATTATGGCGTTTTAAAAAGATAAATAAATTCAGTTATCCATGTATTGGCATTTAATTTAATTAACGTTTGGTAATAATGTTACCGTCTCTTCATTATACTGTTTAGCAATTACTGTTTTCGTTCAATTTCATCGGTGAATTAGTGTTGATTTTTCATTAATACATTGTTTGGCGTTTTTTGGCGTTTTATAGGAACATTGTGCTTTGCTTGCATCCGTTCTCTCAGTTTTCACACTATCAGTCGTTTTGTTGTTCTTGGCGTTTTATATTAATTTTTTTTTAGTCGAGAATTATATAATAAAACCAGAGAATTAAATAACAAACAATAGAAACTGAAAAAAATTCAAATTATAATCTAATTTCTCTTCCAAATCTTCACTGTTATTAGCCTCTTCTGCTTTAACATTTTTGGCGTTTGAACCTGTTTTTGAATACCTTATGTAGATCCTTTTTTCCTACATAATGCTCGTCTTCATTAAGGGGCAAAAGTCTTTTTTTCTTCGTTTTTTCATGAAATATTGTCCATCTCATTCAGCAAAAGCTTATAGATATACCCACCTCAGATTAGAATCCATTCAGTGAGACTTCATGCAGAACAATACTCAATAAAGAAGAAACGACGTTCCGCATCTGTGGCTTTTTTAAGTATCTTTTTTGGCGTTTAAAGTGTTGGAAAGATGGCGTTTTTTGGTGGTGTGATCAGTTGATTGTGCAGATACGTCTCTCTTATAGGATGTTTTTGGCGCGTAGTTTAGGCAGGATTTTTATTTATAATAAATGATATAAATAAAGTAGCGGTCTTTTCAGTTACTGTGTGTATTTTTTACTGGTTTTGTTCAGTTTTTTATGAGTTTTTATGGTCTTAGACATTCCATCTTCCAAGTTTGGCGTTTTTTAATGGCTTTAAGTAGTTTTTGGCGTTTGTTTCCATTTTTTAGCTTATAATAATTCTTCTCTAAATTACTTTTATTATAGGTTGGGAGTTTTTGGCGTTTTACTTCATTATGGCGTTTCCCAATAATTAAGACTTTTTTGGCGTTTTATGAATATAATGTTATTTTTTATTCTAAGTTGAAAAATACATAACAAACAACAGAAAAAAGAAAATTAAAAAAATAAAAATAGAAATAATTCATCTTTCAAATCTTCACTGTCGTCAGTCTCTTTCTTCTTTGAAACATGTTCACTGGCGGTTTGGCTTTGTCATGCTTGTGTTTTTTTGGCCATTTGGAAAGGCAATATGGCATGAGTTTTTTGTTTGAATATGTATCTTCAAACCACTCATCAGTGCCATTCGTCTAATTCTTGCCATTATAATATTCATCAACAACAAAACACAAAAACTGACATAAGTCTGACCCCAGTATATGTTTCTTGAAGTTTTGTCCATCTCATTCAGCAAAATGTTATTTGAGTCGCAGCACCTCAGGAAAGAATGCATTTTCCGAAACTTCGTGTAGAACAATATTGAATATACAATAAACGATTTTTGGCATTTTTGGCGTTTTTCTGAGGAAAATAGTGTATCTGAAAGAAAAGTCCATTTTTTGGGAATTTTTTATATTTGAGAGATTTGGCGTTTTCTAATATGATTGATATTAATTAATGATGCAGGTTCATCTTCATGTGCGGCTTAAGCATAACGCATGTATTTAGTGGTCAATGGGGAATCTTGAATAGAGCTTCAATTCTTGATATTAATCTCACATTAATGAGACTTTATTAAGATCAAACTGGTAAGTTACAAATCAGTTTATCATTATTGGTCATTTTGGTTATCTATGGTCAATTTAGTTAAAGCTACTTTTTTGGTAGGCACCATGTTGCAGGAGCTAAGGGTGTATATTATGCTCACGCAACATAAATGAACGTTGTTGCTTTATACATGAACCGTTATATAGGACCAGCCCTAGAAAATGCAACTAACCAAGTTTATTTAGTAACAACACATATACACATTTTCACGGTTTCTTCTCTTACATCTAGTTTATGTTTTGTGCTATTTTTATGAAATATATTCATGTAATCTCTCTAAATACAAACTTATATCCATACAAGGCCTACTATTCTTCAACGCTATTTCCTATTGGTTATCCGCCTCATATTGCGATTCTAGCTGTATGAAGGTTTTATGAGCAAAGGTAAGTTTGCAGAATGTTTCAAACATTACAGAGCAGCCGCTGATGAATGAAATCGCAATCAAATTGAAAGAGCATCATTAATCGTTGCTTTCAATCCTATTTAACGATGGCGTGCACAACATCCCCTACTCTAACTTCCCATATTTTCAAAAAAGCCTCAGCTATTACACGCAAATATACTTTTGGTCAAAGATATTTTGTTTTCTTAACATACAAAAATACCTCAATGAGAACATCTAGTCTAGATATTAATATTTTGGGACTGGCATTAATATGTAATGTGTTTACTAGCAAAATACATATTTAGATAATGATTTTTCTTTGCTAAAAAGTTTGAAGAAGCAACTAATTAATACTAGTGTTGTAAGTTTAAAAAGAAGCATGTATTTCATTTCTTTGGTACATGTTTTTGGTTAAATTCTATCAAATAAAATCCCATAAAACGGTAATCATGGTCGATGATATAAAACTTTGAGTGGATACTTTTGTTAATAATACATTGAGATTATTAATCAAGTATTGCAGGAAATGAGGTCTTTTCAATATAACACCCTTTTGCTGTGCTTGTTAGATCTCAAAATTTACATAACTAAATTAAGAATACATGTATAATTGTGAGAGCTTAAATTCCATATAAACTCGTACTTTATTGGAAACGATTGTATGCAACACCCTACATTCATTTATGTATTTTAAGTACTAGCGGCGACGATATTACGATCTAGGAACATGGAACTTCATATGAGATCTTATATTTTTATGGAAATATCTGTCTCATATTCAAACTTTAATTCACCAAATGTAGAATTAAACAAAGGCTTGTATCACTCAAAACTCAGTCACACTCGCACCCGTATTAAGGATCGCTATTTGTGATTTTAATTTCTAGATCGCTAACCTGTGATGTGATTTTTGATCCTTCCTGGGTTCAGTCTCTTCTTATCCGGTTTTGTGATACTCCTACTCTGCGATTATGGTTTTATCTTTGACCAACCTGGTCTTCTATGGTTCTTCGATTATTCAATAAACTTTAAAGAGTGCTAATTTTGGATGTTGGTGATTTAGCTTTAGCCAAATCACTTATGTAATACCTTGCTTTGATACCACTGTAAGCGGGATCGATATATGATATTGAATGAGATCAATATTCTAGATACACAATTTTATTCATTGAAATCACCTCTTTGATCTATCAATTGATAGATTTATGCGATATATATACATATATATATAGAGAGAGTAAGAGTTGGGTGGAAAGTGGGTTTTTCCTAAAAAGTGTAGGAAGCAATCAGAATGCGACATCTGGCATTGAAGATTTTTAACTAGAAGGGCAATTGTGTACTTTCACATTCTATTTTTATTTTTGGAATTTATCTTCATTAACTAACTATCCATGTCCATATTTTGTAACCGTTTTTCTCCATGATTTTCTGAATAATTTGTTTTCGAAATCTAAACCAATCGCATATTCCATTGTTCGGAAGATTACTGGAAATTATCAGCATGTTCTTGGTGCTGTGTTTTAACAGTTTACAGGGCTAAAGTCAATTTTTTTAAAGATCCCACAATATAAAGATGGTAAAACACAGGTTATGAATCTGCTTGCTGTTAAAACACAACTGTATGAATCTGAATGCTAAAACACAACTATATGAATCTGCTTGCTGTTAAAACACAACTGTATGAATCTGAATGCTAAAACACAACTGTATGAATCTGCTTGCTGTTAAAACACAACTGTATGAATCTGCTTGCTGTTAAAACATAATTGTATGAATCTGAATGCTAAAACACAACTGTATGAATCTGCTTGCTGTTAAAACACAACTGTATGAATCTGAATGCTAAAACACAACTGTATGAATCTGCTTGCTGCTAAAACACAACTGTATTAATTTGTTTGCTGTTAAAGCACATCGTCAAGAAAACGGAGATGATAAGAACAGTATTTGAATGGTGATGATGAACTCGGAGATGGTGGAGATGTAGAAGTGTTTTAATTTAATCTGGTGCTCTCCATCCTTTCTAAAGTTATCTTCTTCCATGATTGTAGTTATTTTTGGTAGGGATTGGGGTTTCGAAGATGGGTTTGGAGAGAGAGAGGGAAAATCGCGTGAAATTAGGGACTGGGTTTGACTGACAGTTATCTAATTGATTTAAAACATGATATATTAACAAAATTGCCCCTAGTCTTTTAAAACAATGAATTAGATAAACTAAAAAATTACAAGATTGCCATTGACTTCATCTTAACCATTAAACACACCCATTGGACAGCCCAGATTGCTTCCGACACTTTCTAGGAATAACACACTTTCCGCAGGATCCCTACTTATATATATATATATATATATATATATATATATATATATATATATATATATATATATATATATATATAGGGTGGGGTTCTAGAGTGAACACTAATGTATTTACGAACTGAGTGAACAAATCCTGGCCATTGATCTACATACGTGTATGGCCAGGATCTCATCATCAAATCGTAAAATACACTAGTGTATTTCAACATCAAATCCTGACCATTGATCTACACACGTATATCGCCAGGATTAGTTCACTCAGCTCGCAAGCTACACTAGGGTTCACTCTTGAACCTAATCCTATATATATATATATATATATATAAACAGGATCAGGAGAAAACGCTCAAAAGTGTGAGAACGGTGAGTACGGTGAGTACGCTTCCTGGCCTAACACGTGTCACGCGGCCTAGAAAAGGGCGGAGGGGCTTTTTTGTCCTTTCATATTTCTTTTTTTAAACGCGTGTCACATCCCGTTTCCATTTTTTGGCGCTTAATAAATTCGTCGTGTTTTATTGTTTGTAGATCACGGTCACAGTTAATATTTTTGGCGTTTTAATTATGTTTTGGCGTTTTTATTGTTTTTTTTAAATGAGGATGTCTGTCTATGATGTAAAAAACATCAGTAATTTTCTTGATGTTTATTATATCAAAGTAGGATACAGGTCTATAATTTGACAGACAATTATGGCGTTTTAAAAAGATAAATAAATTCAGTTATCCATGTATTGGCATTTAATTTAATTAACGTTTGGTAATAATGTTACCGTCTCTTCATTATACTGTTTAGCAATTACTGTTTTCGTTCAATTTCATCGGTGAATTAGTGTTGATTTTTCATTAATACCTTGTTTGGCGTTTTTTGGCGTTTTATAGGAACATTGTGCTTTGCTTGCATCCGTTCTCTCAGTTTTCACACTATCAGTCGTTTTGTTGTTCTTGGCGTTTTATATTAAATTTTTTTTAGTCGAGAATTATATAATAAAACCAGAGAATTAAATAACAAACAATAGAAACTGAAAAAAATTCAAATTAAAATCTAATTTCTCTTCCAAATCTTCACTGTTATTAGCCTCTTCTGCTTTAACATTTTTGGCGTTTTGAACCTGTTTTTGAATACCTTATGTAGATCCTTTTTTCCTACATAATGCTCGTCTTCATTAAGGGGCAAAAGTCTTTTTTTCTTCGTTTTTTCATGAAATATTGTCCATCTCATTCAGCAAAAGCTTATAGATATACCCACCTCAGATTAGAATCCATTCAGTGAGACTTCATGCAGAACAATACTCAATAAAGAAGAAACGACGTTCCGCATCTGTGGCTTTTTTAAGTATCTTTTTTGGCGTTTAAAGTGTTGGAAAGATGGCGTTTTTTGGTGGTGTGATCAGTTGATTGTGCAGATACGTCTCTCTTATAGGATGTTTTTGGCGCGTAGTTTAGGCAGGATTTTTATTTATAATAAATGATATAAATAAAGTAGCGGTCTTTTCAGTTACTGTGTGTATTTTTTACTGGTTTTGTTCAGTTTTTTATGAGTTTTTATGGTCTTAGACATTCCATCTTCCAAGTTTGGCGTTTTTTAATGGCTTTAAGTAGTTTTTGGCGTTTGTTTCCATTTTTTAGCTTATAATAATTCTTCTCTAAATTACTTTTATTATAGGTTGGGAGTTTTTGGCGTTTTACTTCATTATGGCGTTTCCCAATAATTAAGACTTTTTTGGCGTTTTATGAATATAATGTTATTTTTTATTCTAAGTTGAAAAATACATAACAAACAACAGAAAAAGAAAATTAAAAAAATAAAAATAGAAATAATTCATCTTTCAAATCTTCACTGTCGTCAGTCTCTTTCTTCTTTGAAACATGTTCACTGGCGGTTTGGCTTTGTCATGCTTGTGTTTTTTTGGCCATTTGGAAAGGCAATATGGCATGAGTTTTTTGTTTGAATATGTATCTTCAAACCACTCATCAGTGCCATTCGTCTAATTCTTGCCATTATAATATTCATCAACAACAAAACACAAAAACTGACATAAGTCTGACCCCAGTATATGTTTCTTGAAGTTTTGTCCATCTCATTCAGCAAAATGTTATTTGAGTCGCAGCACCTCAGGAAAGAATGCATTTTCCGAAACTTCGTGTAGAACAATATTGAATATACAATAAACGATTTTTGGCATTTTTGGCGTTTTTCTGAGGAAATAGTGTATCTGAAAGAAAAGTCCATTTTTTGGGAATTTTTTATATTTGAGAGATTTGGCGTTTTCTAATATGATTGGTATATAGTAAAACATGGCGTTTTGAGTAGGTGTGTCTGATGTTTTTGATTTTTTGGCGTTGTAAGATGAATGTTATATAGGACAAATATGGTGTTTTCAGGTGGGGGGAGCTGTGTTCTTATGTATGAGAATGTTTTGTTTATATAGGGATGCGTTTTGGTCAATAATGGTGTTTCATTCATTAGTTGGCGTTTTTTGTATAGAAGTGTAAAGACCTTTTTACCCTTAATGAAGCGCGTCGACTCAATAGAATTCGTGTTATTTACGAAAATGCCACCGCGCCAATCTAGTCCATAGATTGTTTTGATCAGACGATCCATAAGCGTTCTCACCGTTCTCACACTTTTCATCGTTTTCTCTAAATCCTGACCCTATATATATATATAGGGGTGGGATAGGGAAAACACCTAAAAGTGTGAAAACGTTGAGAACGATTTTGGTGTTGACATGTGGCGTTGGTGCTATCTTACACTAAGGATAATATTGTCAAAACGTCCATGCACATGCCACTCACATGCAAAAAACCATCCACATGCAAGTCACATGCATATTCCACCATCCTTTTTAAACTCCCATAACTTTTTATACGTGATTATTTGTAAAAAAAATACACCATTTTAGGGTTTTACTATCTTTCCGACGAGTATACTATAGCTATACTTTTGAAATAAAAAAAGAGTGAAATTGCCCTGATAGTCCCTGTGGTTTGCTATTTTTTCACGTTTAGTTCCCAACTTTTCAAAATAGCATGTTTACTCCCTGTGGTTTAACAAATTATTACTCAGATGGTCCTCTCAATGGATGAAGGTTAGTTTTTCTAGTTAAGTATATGTACATTGACTAAAATACCCTTACCATAAAAACAATAACTTAAATATAAAAAGAAATTCTTCCTCATCCATCCTTCTTCTCACATACTCTGCAACCCCCACCACCACTTGCACTCCATCCACTTGGAAGTTGTAACCAGTCACCATACCACCAGTAATCAATAATCCCCATCGATGCACCGACGAACCATTGTAGCCGGAAACACCATCTTTGCCGCCACACACCTCAACTCCCGCGTACAATTGATTGAATCTGACACCATCCTTCCCGACCCGACCAGATCCGAATGACCGAATCGGCATCGATTGGTTACCGGATCTCTTCGTTTCCGTCACCGTCAGTTACCGACGGAATATCTGATAATCCGGCAAGTGATTGAGCTTTCATCCCATGGTTCACTACCAGAGACGCATCCATTCCGATACAGATTTGCTTCACTGCCGTCGTAATCTCCTTCACTGTCGCCAATTCAAACAACTCATAAAAGGTCGACATTTATTCATTTTGTGTCTTTCTGATCAGAGCTATTTAATTCGTGTCTCCTTCACTGTCGTCGATTCAAACGACTCACAACCCACATGAGGTAAGCTTGTAGCTTTAATTAATTAATGATATAACTAGGGTCATTCCCCAGTTGCACGTTGCAAGATTTACATATCATACTACCGCCCAAGGTAAGTAGAAGGTTCCTTTTGTGTAGATAGAGGAGCTACTTTGGTTGGCCCATCTTTTTCAGTAATCGTAAGACCAAACTGAGCAATATCATTGTACCTACAAAATTTAGAAATATGTGTATATACATATAAGTCAGCAAATTACAACAACCAACACAAGTATCTGTTGAGAAGAAAATAAATTTACCTGATAGTGCTTAATATGAAGCTGAATATGTACAAAGGGTAGAGCATATAATCTATTATAAAGCAAAAATGTCATATAAAGTGATCTGTAATGCTAAGTTTCATAAGAAGAACCATTAATTACACAAATGATAAGAGATTCAAGACCATGAGTAAAAAAAACTATGCATCATTACTAAAGGTAGGGAAGCATTATAAAACATGAATCAAGTATGATGATGAAGCAAGTATGAAGATGTAGGATTAGTAATCAGTAGGTGTCGCAGCCCCCGACCCCTACCGCGGGAGCGGGCGCCGCGAGGACGGTGCGGTATCATTGGTATCGGTGTTTATTAATTTAGCAGCGGAATACATCAAGACCGTAGTTAGGAAATATGTTTATCAGAGTAAAACACCAACTTTTATAATAATAATTTATTGGGATAAACCCAAGTTCTTTTGACAATACATTTGTAGGGATAAACCCTGATTATTGAAAACAAAAACTTCTTCTTTATTTAGGTAACTTTTATAGCCACTTTTACAAGCCTTTCAATGATCTCTAGTTGGCTTCTATTTGGCTTTCATATTGTGTTACCTGAAACGCGTTTTGAAACATTTTATCAGCAAGAAATACTGGCAAGTACATTCCATTTTGGTAAAGCATCAATTGTTTACACATTACAGTATTAAGGATGATTACAATATTTATATCTACACAATTACTCAGTCAGTACGTGTCACTCGACGGATCTATGACTATGGTTATATCACACATTGGATACCCATGCCCAATTGTGAAGGTTATCAAGTACTATATACAAACCCCATAATACTGGCAGCAATTGTAGAATTACAGAAACTTAATTACTGTAATTGTATTTGATAATATTTGAGGTTTTGGTAAAACATTTTGACTCACAAAAACGTACTCTCAAATATTGAGAAAAAGTGAATGTACTTACGTTGTTGACTTAGGTGATACTACTATGGCTTCCTGGTGATTTTCCTGGTTAGTATCTACTAAAATTAAACAATACACATGTGTTAGTAAAATAACCCAATTCACATTAACCGTACAACTCGAGACAGAATTCCAATGACCGAGTCAGGCAGAGCCGACATGCATTACGGAATCTTAGATCAATTGGGTGTAGACACAAGACAGAATTCCAATGACTGAGTCGGGCAGAGCCAACATGCATTACGGAATCCTAAATCGATTGTGTAGCGTAATAGTAGGGTTATAGTACTTACAACGAGGCAGAGCTTCGCTTTATAGTGGGTATTATGCCCGGGTATTACTTTGATTATATAGAATTTTGAGAGAGAAATCGAGAAATGAATGGTTTTTTCAAATGAGCTCAAGCCCCCCTTATATAGGCTGGTTGCACACTCCCTCGCGCCCCGCGACCAAGTAGGTCTCGGCCGTCGCGGGCCGCGAGAGCCTACGTGTCGCGTATAGGCTTGCTGAGTCAAGGGGGTAGGTCCGGTGAGTCACGTGCCACGTGGCACGATGAAGTGTCGACCAACCAAAGGCTGTCGCGCCCCGCGACAGACCAAAGGGGTCTCCGTCGCGGCCCGCGAGCGACTGCTGAATTTTGTTTTTCTTGATTTTTATAAGGGTAGGGCTATTTCGGGTCCATTTTTCACGTACGGTGTATATTTAGGAATGTTTAGGGGTGTCCAAAAATATTTTTAGGAGGGTTGTTATATCCTCCCCGCCTTGTTTTGGATCTCGTCCTCAAGATCTACTGGAACAAGTGTGGGTATTTCCTTTGCATTTCTGATTCGAGTTCCTAAGTATATTCTGGTCCTCTCTTGGAATCCCATTTTACTTTGACCAGAACTAGTCTCTTGTGTTTGAGATTCTTGATCTTTCTATCTTCAATCTGAGTGGGTTTCTCGATAAACTTAAGTTTCTCATTTATCTCTATATCCTTAAGAGGTATTACTAACGATTCGTCTGCTAAACACTTTTTGAGATTACATACATGAAACACATCATGTAGTCCTGCCATTTCCTCTGGCAATTGTACCTGATAGGCTACAGGTCCTATTCTTCTATTAATCTCAAAAGCTCTAACATACCTGGGGCTTAGCTTTCCTCTTTTAACGAATCTGACTACTCCTTTCCATGGAGAAACTTTTAATAGTACATTCTCTCCTACTTGAAATTCTAAAGGTTGTCGTCTGTTATCTGCATAACTCTTTTGATGATCTCGTGTTCCTTTTAGTCTTTCCTTAACTTGAATTATCTTATCTGTTGTTTCTTGCACTATCTCTGGTCCAGATAATTGTTTTTCTCCAATTTCTGCCCAACAGACTGGAGTTCTGCACTTTCGTCCATAAAGTGCTTCATATGATGCAGCATTAATGCTAGTATGTTAGCTGTTATTGTAGGAAAATTCTATTAATGGTAAATGATCGTCCCAATTTCCTCCAAAATCAATTACACAGGCTCTAAGCATAACTTCCATCGTCTGAATTGTCCTTTCACTTTGTCCGTCCGTCTGTGGATGATAAGCCGTGCTTAGATTTAACCTGGTTCTCATTGCTTTTTGGAAACTTGTCCAATAATGAGAAGTGAAATGGCTATCTCTATCAGACACGATAGATAAAGGAATTCCATGTAATGAAACTATTTCATTTACATATAGCTTGGCTAATTATTCCATACTGAAAGTTTCCTTCATGGGTAAGAAATGAGCAGATTTGGTCAATTTGTCTACAATCACCCAGATTGTATCATTTCCTTTTCTTGTTTTGGGTAATTTGGTAACAAAGTCCATTGTTATCAATTCCCATTTCCATATTGGCATTTCTAACTATTGCAATAATCCTGAGGGTTTCTGATGCTCAACTTTAACTTGTGAACAAGTTAGACATTTAGCAACATAGTTTGCTATATCCTTTTTCATTCCTATCCACCAGAAATTCTTTCTTAGATCTTGATACATCTTATCACTTCTGGGATGTATCGTATACTTAGATTTATAAGCTTCTTCTAGAATTCTATGGCGTAGGTTTCCTTGTTTAGGTATCCACATCCTTTTATTATGGAACTTCCAAATTCCATCTGTTCCTTGTTCCAATTCCTTAATTATTCATTTTAAATTTTCAGCTTCGTCCTTGATTGTTGTTTTCTGTACTTCTCTTATTTGCTCATTTAAATCTACTTGTAGATTTAATCTGAGAGAACGTACTCGTTTCGGCTTTTCATGATACTTTCGACTTAAAGCATCAGCTACTACATTAGATTTCCCAGTATGATATTGGATATCACAATCATAATCACTAAGAACTTCCATCCAGCGTCTCTGTCTCATATTTAATTCTTTTTTCCCAAAAATATACCTTAAACTCTTATGATCGGTGAAGACAACAAATTTATTTCCATATAAATAGTGTCTCCAAATCTTAAGGGCAAAAACTATGGCTCCTAACTCTAGATCATGGGTGGTGTAATTCTCTTCATATTTCTTAAGTTGTCTAGAGGCATAAGCTATAACCTTTTGACGTTGCATCAGCACACATCCATATCCTAACTTAGACGCATCACAATAGACTATAAAGTCCTGAGTTCCTTCTGGTAATGCGGGTATGGGTGCGTTGGTTAATCTTTGCTTAAGAATCTTAAAAGCTTCTTCCTGTTTCGGTCCCCATTCAAACTTAACTGGTTTGCAGGTCAGTTTGGTTAATGGAATGGCTATTCTAGAAAAATCTCGAATAAACCGTCTATAATATCCTGCCAGTCCAAGAAAACTTCGTACTTCTGTTGGTGATTCAGGGACTTTCCACTTTGTAATCGCCTCGATGATCTTTGAGCGACCCACATGAATTCCTTCATGATTAACCAGATGTCCAAGGAATTGCACTTCTTGTAACCAAAATTCACATTTTGAGAATTTGGCATAAAGCTTTTCTTTCCTCAACAATGTCAGAAGTGTATGCAGATGCGCTGCATGTTCCTCTTTACTCTTAGAGTAAATTAGAATATCATCTATAAAGACAATTATAAATTTATCCAGGTATGGTTTACATATCCTGTTCATCATGTCCATAAATGCGGTTGGGGCATTGGTCAAACCAAATGGCATGACAGTATATTCATAATGACCATATCTCGTTCTGAAAGCAGTTTTAGGAATGTCCTCTTCCTGTATTTCCAGTTGATGATATCCTGAGCGTAAGTCGATCTTAGAAAAGAATCGAGCTCCTTGAAGTTGATCGAACAGATCATCGATTCTCGGTAGTGGGTACCGATTCTTAATCGTGACCTTGTTCAATTCTCGATAGTCAATGCACATACGCATTGATCCATCTTTCTTCTTAACAAATAACACTGGTGCTCCCCACGGTGACGAGCTTGGTTGTATAAAACCTTTGTCAAGAAGTTCGTCCAGTTGTTTCTTTAGTTCATGCATCTCCGTTGGTGGTAATCGATATGATGCTTTGGCAATCGGTGTCGTTCCTGGTATTAGGTGAATTCTAAATTCAACCTCTCTATCAGGCGGTAATCCAGGTAACTCTTCTGGAAAAACGTCTGAGAATTTAGATATTACAGGAATATCTTTTAATTCCTTTCCTTTAGTATTAATGATTACAGAAATCATATATACTACTCATCCTTTCCTTTCATAACTTGCAGCTTTCATCACGGAGATGAATTTTGATGATCGGGTTGGCTTATCTCCTTTGATTGTGATCTTTTCACCACTTGGTGTACTTGATTGTACTGACTTTGATCACATAAAATACTGGCATGATTGGCTACCAACCAATCCATTCCTAATACGACATCGAAACCAGCCAGATTCATTGGGTAAAGGTTAGCAAAGAAATGATGGTTCAGGATTTCTATTCTTGCTCCCTGCAAGATTTCACTTACCTTAATGGATTCTCCGTTGGTTGTCTCTACCAGACAATCTTGTTGAAGTTTGGCTAAGGGTTGGTCAAGAAGTTTATAGAAAGAAGTATGGATAAAACTTTGGTTTGCACCAGAGTCAAACAATACTTTGGCAAATATGTTATTAACTAAGAACGTATTGGCGATCACATCCGGAATCATCTTGGCTTCCTCAGCTGTCAGAACAAAAGCTCTAGCATTCTTCTTAGGAGCTTCAGTTGTCTTAGCCTTGTTGGTCGTGGCTAGAGCTAGTTTCGGATAGTTCAGTTTGATGTGACCAGCTTCTCCACAATTGTAGCATATTCTGGCATTAGCCTTTCTCCTACAATCTTCTTCCTTATGTCCTGGGTACTTGCAAAAGTTGCAGGATACAGCACACTTCCCTAAGTGCTTCTTTTTACAAAACTTACAGTAAGATGTCGAAGGACCTGTCCCTTTTCCATGGTAAGAATTACCGTAGCGAAATTCCTGGGTAAGTTTTTGAGCTAGGTTCTTTCTCTGGTTTTCCTTTTGTGTACGTACCAATTCATCAGTCAGGATATTGACTAGTTCTACTGCTTCTTCTATGGTTTCTGGTCTAGTTACCTTGACTACGTGTCTAATCTCACTAATTAATCCCCAAATATAATGGGAGATTAACACTGGTTCAGGTGAGGCGAAGGTTGGCATTATCCTAGCATATTCGAAGAATATGGTAGTGTAACCTTTGTAGTCTATCCCAATCATTTTGAGATTTAGGAACTTATTGGCGATTTGTTCTTTTTCATTAGGAGGGCAGAATTTTCTTTCAACCATTTCCTTAAAGTTGATCCATTCCATATTATAAACTCTGTCACTTCCCTTAGACTGGAGAATAGTATTCCACCATTCTAAGGCTGCATTTTTTAAAAGATTAGAAGCAAACATAATCTTATCTTCATCTGCACATTTACTTATTTTTATGACTGCTTCTGTCTTTTCTATCCAACGTAAGGCTGCAATGGCTCCTTCATTGCCTGAGAATTCTATTGGTTTACAAGCCAAGAATTCTTTATAAGAACAACCGTAAGAAGCGGTTCTTCTTCTTTTAGGAATTGGTGCTTGGATAATAGGTCCGTTATCATTATTCACACTATGACTTGGTTCAGTGTGTTGGCGTGTACTTCCATTATTTTCTGCTTCTTTAACAGTCTTGATAATATAAGGCATAGCATCTATAATTCCTTGTGCTACTATATGTTGGATGGCACTGTTATCTATCTGGTTTCCGTTATTCTCATTATTTTGGTTTTCCTGATTTACTTCGTTGTTCATCTGAATTGGGAATAATTAGCAGGTATTAATTATCACAGAATAAGGATAATACAATTACTTATTCACAACCACATAAACAAGTTGGTCAAAAACGTCGATCATTGCGACTTTTACTCTTTTCTATATATATATACATACATATATGCCTCGGTTACATACTACAACTGGAAATCAAATATACTAGTAGTTATGCATCCGTATCTATATATATTATTTTTTTTAACAAAATACAATATTACACATATATCTAGGCATGATTCTAAGTATCATGTATATCACGCTCGACATGCTTCCACATAAGCTTCTCTCCTGTTAATCGAATTCTATCTCCTTCCTCTACTAATTCGTCACCCAATAAGCGAAGTTCCTCCAAATTTTCCAGGCTCATAGGTGGCATGGGTGCTGGTACTGGATCAGGGTGTTGAGGTATAGATTGTCCATAAGGGTATGGGTTTCTTATTACGCTATGCGTCCCCCATTCGCTACTCCAAAAGGGATCTAAAGGATTAAGGTCAGTATACTGAGCTATGGGATTTGGTAGGGGAATTCTGGGAATCTCATAGGGATCTACATCTGGGATTGGAAATGGATCTTCGTGGTCGGGTTCTAGCATCTGTTGGTCTGGGAACAAAGGTAACAGTGGCGGTTCAGCTACTTGGTTTTGTAACACCTTGAAAATTTATGCCCAATAATGTATAAACATGTGTCATAAGCTCTGAACGTGAGAAAGAATACTTTGGAGGGACTAAAGTGACAAACGGGGAAACTATGTGAATATAAGGGTCCAAAGTGTCAACAATGGATAAATATATTCTAAAATAGCCCTACATAATGTTTATACCTTCCAACGAATAAATCATGGATCATACAAAGCTAAATATGAAAGAAAGTGAGGAATTACAAACTACAGGGGCTAAAAGTGTCAACATGTGCAAAGTATACCTCTGAGTGACCTTTTGGCAGACCCGAAGCTTTATAACGATAAAATATACTCACTAGAATACGTGGTTAAAATTTCATAAAGTTTCGTTATCGTATGAGAAAGTTATGATCAAATTCGTGTACGAGGGGTTATAAGCGTCAACATTGAATTCTAAGGCCTTATGAGTGGTTACAAGGTTAGTCAAGGACTTAACCAAGTTAGTAAAAGTCCCAAGGCCCTTAAAAATCAAGTTAGAGGGCTGAAATAGCAATTTAGAAGCTTAAAACCACGTTACAAAGGACCAGGGACTGAAAATGCAAAGTTTAAAACTTGTTTGGTTGGTTCTGACAGGTCAGGCGACCCGCGTAAGGATCCCCTATAACCTCAAGCGGGCCGCGTCAGACTACTAGCGACAGAATTCACCTGCAGGTGTCTGTCCAGCCTGTTTAACCGAATTAAAGCTCTTGTTTTCTTATACCATAGGCCTCTCCAATGGTTTTTCATGCAATAGGGGCACTTGTCTTCATCGGGTAACAATCATAGACTCTTGTGGCATCATCTTAGGAGATTAAATGGCCTATATAAGAACTTCATGTTGTAACCATTTGAGCACCCACTTTCAATAGTTCACAACTCAACTTCTGGAGCTCCTCTGGTCAGCCACAAGCATCCTTAGCATCCCTAAGCATAATTAGGACTCTTGTAAGTGTCCTTAACCCTTCCAAATTCGTTTTAGCTTAGTTAATTAGCTAAAAGTCAAATCGTCGTAATTAAGGTTTGACTTCGTGATTAATTAAAATGTGCTCTGTCAAATCACGAATTAAAAGTACCTTTAAGTAGGTAATTATGTGGGTAACAAACCCTTAAAAGGGTATTTCCAGAATCCCACTCTAACTATGCTAATTGTCGAGTCAAAGCTTATTATAAAAGTCAACAGAAAGGTTATTTGCAAATTAATGCATAATTAGCAATGTAGGTTACATGCAACCTGTTTGATCATTAAAATAACTTGGTAATTAATGTAAGAACATGTTCCAACATGTTCAACTCGACAATTTTCAGTGTAGGCTCGGTTTGGAACCAAAAGTCGCAAAGTTTGACTTCTGCTTTGACTTTCAGTTTTGACCCGTTTAAGCCAAGTTTAGGATTGCCTTAGAGCTTCTTTTGGACCTATTTACATGTTAGTATAACTCTCTGAGATTATACAACTTGGTTCATTAGATATCCTATTCACATGCATGTTTCCGTTAATTGCTTATATGTTGACCATTATGCCCATTTGACCTTAAAATGTGATTTTTGAAAATGTAAAAGGGTAGGCACCTTAGCTACTGATTTATAAACTTGCACCCAAAATTTGAGGTCAGTTTGAGGTCTAGATTAAGAGTTATGCCCAATAGCGTAATTAAGAGCTTCTTTACTAATTAAATGGCGTAAATTGCATATAGCCTATCAAAACCCAAATTTTTATACCAAACTTTTTACCCACTGTTATAAAATAATATTTTGGGATTTTTGAAGATTTTTATTTAATTTTAGGCTGAGCATAACTTAGTGTTCTAAGATTAATTCGGTTAATGCCGGTTTTGCCCTTTTAAGCCATAAAATGAGTTTTACAAACCCTTTTGACCTCAAACCAATTTCTACTGATTTGTTATGATAAACAAATTATTTTGAGCCTTTTGGAATATTAAAAATATCAGCTTTTTATAGAAAACCCGGAAATGGCTCCAAATCGCCTTTTTAAGTGTTTTTGACGCATAAGTGTGCACTAGAACCTTATTAAGCTTAAGGGATTGAACCTACTGATGTAATCAGTGAATTTTTATATTTTAAACAGTAGGCAAATGTTTTAAACTCAGAATTCCAGAATTGACCTTTTAGGCACATGTGAAATTACCAAAATGCCCCTACGGTGCATAGTAAGGTTAAAGGTAATAAATTTCACATAGATTTGATACCCTACTATTATAACTTAGTAAATTAAGTATATTTACTAATTTAACCAGACCTGTAACTCAGGTTATTATTTTAACCTTTTTACACCTTATAAAATAACCAAAACGCCCTTATGAGGCATAGTTTTGGTTTAAACCCATTTGGGGCATAATGGAAGGTATCATTCTGATATCACAACATATTTTAGGCATATTAACTTCAGAAACTTGTATTTGACTCTTATGGTTACTCGTTACGCACTATACGCGTTCGGATCGGCTTATGTGACTAGTTTGGCCATTTTAGCCGAAATGGGTCAAACCATATCTTTTTGGTCTCAAAATCCAGAATGTGATTATGTTACCCATATTAAACAAGCATGCAAGCTTGTTAGGTCAAACCCACATTCTAAAACGGTCTTCGCCTTATTGTGCGTTTAAAACCGTAATCTTCATTTATAACTAACCGGTCTAAACGTAAGACCCCTTAGAATTCTAATAGGTTATTAAAACCTTAATTTCCAGATCTAGGAGCCCAGTAAAAGCTATGTGCACTCGCTATTTTTGATTTATACTTTGCTCAGGTAAATACGTTTAACTTATTTTCCCTATACGGGCTTGGGGTACGGTATATAAAATACCGCTTGGTCGGGGAATTGACCTTAACCAGTTGATGGTTATGTGTTGTCAAATTAACCCGTTTAAAAATGCTGTTTTGTTTGTTTAACGCCTTTGGGGGTTTAATGACCATGTCCCGGATATCCTTGGCATCATTCAAAGAATGGCCACGACCTTAGCACACGGGTGTAGGCGTACACCCGTAGTGCATTTCAATAAAGTATAATCGTCGGTCGAGAGAAGTCTCGCGGTGGAATTATATTAAGTGGTGTGTCTATTAATCTTTAACCCGGCACGACCCGGGCAACTGAACGCATAACGAACATGTAATTCTTTTACAAGATTATTAAGCAAATAATTATCCCAAGTTATAAAAAGTTTTGTGCCAAGGGAATTTAAATCAATTTTTAAACATTTTCAAAATGAGTAAGTTAAATTGTATTTACCAGTGTAAACTGACGTATTTTCCAAAAAGGCTAAGTGCAGGTACTACGCGTAATAGGCTGGTCACTCCTTAGCATCCATAGAAGTCTCGCAAGCTTAGGATGCATGAAGTCTGTTGAAATGAAGTTTCTTTTGTTTGGATCTGCCTGTGGATCTATTTCGACTATTTTGTGATACTTGAATATTACAATATTTTTAAGTTGAAATAAATCTTTCTTTGCTTCCGCTGTGCATTTATATTTTTGTGTTTGACTATGACGATATCAACTACGTCACGGAATTCCCCACCGGGCCCACCGGTGACACGTGGAAAATAGGGGTGTGACAGGTTTAGGTTAGCATCTACTGCTGTAGTGGCTAACATGTAAAATTGGCCAGTTGTATATCTAGTTCCTCCTCCCAAGGTGGCCTATTTGTTGTTTCTTGAATTTGTGCATCTGCTTCCCTATTAGCCCTGACTATGGCTCTCTGTTGTTGTAACTTCTCCATTCTCTTTCTTCTCTCATGTGCTCCTCTATTAAACCAACCTCTTTTCTTAGTAGTAAAGGGTTCCTCTTACTGTGCCTTAAATATAAATATTCCTTCTTCGGTATCGGCTGAGTATCCTGAGGGATTAGGTTGAGATGATGTTCCCTCATCTTTTGGTTAACTATCTAAATGACGATAAGCGTCCGAAGTTCCTTGCTCACTCATACTGTAAACTAACAAATAGTCAAATAACACAAAACACATAATCACATAAGTTATTTCCTAACACAGAATTTAAAATTTAAGTGTCAGCATAACACTTCCTTGGCTTAAACCAGTGGCTGTAGCTCTGATACCACTCTCTGTCGCAACCCCAGACCCCTACCCCGGGAGCGGGCGCCGCGAGGACGGTGCGGTATCAACGGTATCGGTGTTTATTAATTTAGCAGCGGAATACATCATGACCGTAGTTAGGAAATATGTTTATCAAAGTAAAACACCAACTTTTATAATAATAATTTTGGGATAAACCCAAGTTCATTTGACAATACATTTGTAGGGATAAACCCTAATTGTTGAAAACAAAACTTCTTCTTTATTTAGGTAACTTTTATAGCCATTTTTCCAAGCCATTCAGTGCTCTACAGCTGGCTTCTATTTGGCTTTCACATTGTGTTACCTGAAACGCGTTTTGAAAACATTTTATCAGCAAGAAATACTGGCAAGTACATTCCATTTTGGTAAAGCATCAGTTGTTTACACATTACAGTATTAAGGGTGATTACAATGTTTATATCTACACAATTACTCGGTCAGCACGTGTCACTCAACGGGTCTGTGACTATGGTCATATCACACATTAGATACCAGTGCCCAATTGTCAAGGTTATCAAGTATTGTATACAAACCCCATAATACTGGCAGCAATTGTAGAATTACAAAAACTTAATCACTGTAATTGTATTTGAAAATATTTGAGGTTTTGGTAAAACATTTTGAGTCACAAAAACGTACTCTCAAATATTGGTAAAACATGGAATATGGATTAAAATTATCAAAAGAAGATCCAGAAGAATTTATAGATGAGGGAGTGTATCGTAGTCTGGTTGGAAGCCTGATGTACTTAACAAATACCAGACCAGACATTATGTTTGCTGTAAGCAAAGTAAGTAGATTTATGGAATGTCCGAAGAGAAGTCACTGGGAAGCAGCGAAGCGTATACTGAAATACATAAAAGGGACCCAAGAATTAGGAATCACATACTCGAAAGGAGGAAAGAAACATTTAATGGGGTACAGCGATAGTGACTATGCAGGAAATATAGATGATAGCAAAAGCACTTCGGGTAATATTTTTCATTTAGGATCAGGTCCCATATCAAAGAAACAAAAGGTAGTGGCACTGTCATCAACTAAAGCCGAATACATGGCTTTATCCTTGACAGGATGTCAAGCCTTATGGATTAAAGGCGTTTTAGATGATCTGCAAGGAAAAGAAGATTACACAATACCAATCTATTGTGATAACAAGTCAACTATATGTTTGGCTAGAGATCTAGTATATCACGGTAAAAGCAAACACATAAGAGTCAAGTATCATTTCATCAGAGATTTAATCAAGAAAAGGGAAGTAACCGTAATATTCTGTGCTACAAAGGATCAGCTGGCAGACATCATGACAAAAGCTCTACAGCCGAAGGACTTCACAAGGTTAAAGGGATTATTGCAAATGAATCTGAAATGATCAAGCTTACGGGAGGGTGTTAGAAGAATAATTATAAGCTAGATCATATTAATATTATTGTTATTATTTTATTATCATAAGTTTTAATATTATTGTTATTATTTTATTATCATAAGTTTTATGTGGCGATTATTGTCACTAATGTTTGTATATATACGTATGTATTACACATTCGATGATTATCAATTCATTTATTATATGAACAAAATTTTTCGTTCTTCAAACCCTAACATCAGATTTCTAACATGTTTATAGGTATGTGGCTGATTCAATCAACGACTTTAGAGGCCAAAAGCTGCAAACCTACAAGTATTCTGCATAGTTCAGACTGTCCTTGAAACATCGCTGTTTGATTCCACATTATTGCAGAAAGTCCCTGTTTGAAACCAACTCTTTCCGGAACATTGCTGTTTAATCAAGCGACTTTCATGATATCCCTGATCTAATCGGCAACATTAAATAAAAGTCGCTGTTTTGAATTTCCACTTTACATAGTCACTAATCTGATACAATACAAAGAACCGTCTTGATTTAATTATTTTAATTATAAAACAATTGCAGAAGATCCGTCATGATAATTTTAAACGTTGAAGGTAACCATGACAGTATATGGTGAAAAACCATTTTTCTATGATGTTTAAAAGTGAGAGTTATTTATAGATATATTTTTTATTTCTTTTTTAAATTTCTTCGTGACAGTTTAATGGTTTTGCTTAATAGGGATGGCAAAAATACCCGAGTCCGATGGGTATACCCGAAACCCGACACAAATGGGACGGGTATACCCGATACCCGACCGGTATTGGGTCCGGTATGGGTTTAGTTTTAAAAAAATTTCTGGGTATGGGTCGGGTATGGGATTAGGTGATACCCGACCCGATTACCCGAAACCACATACCCGTTTACCCGAACTATATACCCGATCATATACCCGAATTTTTTTTTAATTTATATTTTTATTTTCCATTAACCCTTGTACATTAGTAATTTATATTAGTATGTTTATAATGTGAAAAAATAAATTTTCTTTTAGTATATGTGTTTGGTAATAGTATTTACATTTTGTATGTTGTGAAGTATATACATATAAGTGTATAAATATTAAAAAGTAATTATTAATTTATCATAAAACTTATTTTATGTAATGTACATTTTTTATTTATAGTAGTTGCTTTATAAATAAAATATATAAAAATTATGATAGTAAAAAAATGTATTTGGAAATCCCCAACGTATATTTTTTAACAAATTAATGGGTATACCCGATACCCGACGGGTAATTACCCGACAAATACCCGACGGGTATTAGGTCGGGTAATTACCCGACAAATACCCGACGGGTATTAGGTCGGGTATGGGACATGATTTTACAAGCGGGTATGGGTATGAGATTACCAATACCGTACCCGAACCCGACCCATTGCCATCCCTTTTGCATTGTGCCTTTAAAAAAGTAAATTGAATCCTTCACGGAGTTGTTCAGATACTTTATAATATCACTAGTTAATAGTTAATTCAGCGACTTTATGTAAGTCTTATAATCAAACAGCGATGTTATGTACGTCTTATAATCAAATAGCGACTTTCTAAAAAAATGTGGTTTCAAACAGCGACTTTAAGGGACCAACTGAATGTATGCAGAAAACTTACTGGTTTGCAGGTTTTGGACATTAAAGTCGCTGATTCAATCAGCTACATACCTAAAAACAATCACGTAATCAGTGCCCACCTAGAAGCACTATTTTGTTGTTCAAGGCACCTATTTATGCAAAAAATTCTGTAAAACGCTACTGGGTGTTTAGGTAGCAAGCTCCTTTGGCTTGTATTCCGGTGTCCCCAATTAGGTTGATCGATGTTGGGTAATCTTGATGTTGCGGGTTATTTACGGGTCAAGTACGGGTTGAGTAGGATACCGGTAGTGGTTAAATGAGTTGCCAAGTAGAAAACGGGTCACTAGAGCATGAATACAGGTAAGAACCGTGGGTCATGGAGCTGGAATGGGTCAGCAGAATATTTGGTCCATGTTGACCGAGTTTGGAGGAGAATTCGATGGGATGTGAATGGTGGAGTTGTTGCTGAATAAGAGGAGCACGTTTACTTATTTTTTGTTGTATGTTTATTGAATTGAACGTGAATTTCTTCAGAGTATTTGCAGAATTCGTATGATATCGTTCATGTAAATTATGAATTGATAATCTGAATGTAATGATACAAAATATATATATACATGTACAGGAAACCGATAACTACCCTAAATAATATATAACTTATAATAAGCGAATAATTATAAAATATGTAACGCTATATCTAGCTTATATATATATATATATATATATATATAGCTAACACCCTCCCTTAAGCTAGATCATCTCAGTGACATCCGTAGAAGTTCCTTTAGCCGCTTGAAGTCCTTTGGTTGTAATGCTTTGGTCATAATATCTGCTAATTGATCTTTTGTTGCACAAAAGATAACAGTTACTTCTTGTTTCTTGATTAGATCTCTAATGAAGTGATATTTAACCCGAATATGTTTACTTTTCCCATGATATACAGGATCTCTAGCCAAGCATATAGTTGATTTGTTGTCACAGTATATAGGGGTAGGAATGGAACAGTCATTTGATTCTTGTAGATCATGTAAAATCCCTTTGATCCATATCGCTTGACAACCGGCCAGAGACAGTGCCATATATTCAGCTTCAGTTGAAGACAAGGCTACCACCTTCTGCTTCTTTGACTGCCATGATACAGGGCCTGATCCTAAGTGAAAAATATATCCTGAGGTACTCCTGCTGTCATCCATATCTCCTGCATAATCACTATCAGAAAACATGATGTTCCTTTAATATATTTTAGTATACGTTTTGCTGCCTCCCAGTGATTTTTCTTTGGACATTCCATGAACCTACTAACTTTGCTTACAGCAAACATGATGTCTGGTCTTGTATTGGTTAAATACATTAGACTTCCTACGAGACTTCGATATATACTCTCATCTACTAAATCTTCCGGATCATCTTTGGACAATTTTAGTCCGTATTCCATAGGTGTAGAAACAGTATTGCATTGTGTCATTCGAAACTTCTCTAATAGATTTCGCATATATTTTCTTTGAGAGAGTATAATATTTCCATTGTCATAAAGAACTTCCATACCGAGGAAATAATGTAACCTCCCCATGTCAGTCATCTCAAACTCCTTATTCATTGATATCTTAAACTCATCAATCAATTGCATTGAATTGCTTGCAATTATTAGGTCATCTACATACAAACATATTACTAACTTTCCTTCTTTCGAATCTTTGATGTATAGTGTATGCTCATATGCACATTTCTTAAATTCGTGTTGTGTGAAATATGAATCAATACGACTATACCATGCCCTTGGTGCTTGTTTTAGTCCATAGAGAGCTCGTTTAAGATGACACACCTTTTGTTCTTCCCCTTCTTTAATGTATCCTTGAGGTTGCTCTATAAACACTTGTTCCTTCAGCTTTCCATTAAATGGAAAGCTGTTTTGACGTCCATTTGATGAAGATGCCATCCGTGTTGTGCTGCTAGTGCTAATACTAAACGAACCGTTTCGAATCTTATTACTGGTGCAAACACTTCCTGATAGTCTATTCCAAACTTTTGCCTATATCCTTTAACCACCAGCCTGGCTTTGTACTTGTCTACATTTCCCTTCTCATCATACTTAGTTTTATATATCCACTTTACACCAATAGGTTTTTGATGTTTTGGTGGATCTACTAATACCCATGTTTGGTTCTTAACAATGGATTCCATTTCTTTATCCATTGCCTCTAACCATTTCGAATCCTTACTTGCTTCTTCATACGTTGTCGGATCTGTGCTTGTATAAAGGACGAAATTTACCACTTGACTTTCATTGTATTTTTGTAGTACTTCTGCATCAGTTAGTGCTCTAGTATCCCGATATAAACGATTTATGCTTTTAGTCCGAATTGTTTCATTTTCGGAATCTGTAGATGATGAATCCTCATGTGGCTGTTGGTCTTGAACATCATTCTGCTGTGAGATCTGATCCATATCAGAGATATCATCATGATGCGGAGAGTGTTCGTTAGTTTCCTGAGCTTGTTCTTCCTCTACTGTGTCTGCATTTGAATTGTTTACATTTTGACATTTGTCCTTGTCCGTCACATCGTTCTGTGTACTTCCTTCATCGTACACGATCATAGGTACGTTTGATGTTTCACAGTTGAACACCCATCTTTTATTCTCATCAAATATCACATCACGACTGATGATGATCTTGTTGGTTTGAGGATTATACAGTTTATAACCTTTGCTGACTTCACTATAACCAACAAAAATAGTCTTTTCCGTCTTGTTAGATAATTTATCTCTATGTTGTTTCGGTATGTGAACATAAGCTAGACACCCAAATATTCTCATATGTTCTATACTTGGTTTCTGTCCATTCCATGCTTCATACGGTGTGATGTTGGGTCTAGTCTTTGTGATTGTCCGGTTAAGAATATATGTAGTGCATGCTACAGCTTCTGCCCAATAACAATTCGGTAATTGTTTTGTGTTCATCATACTGCTGCTTAGTTCCATTAATGTCCTATTCTTTCTTTCGGCTACCCCATTCTGTTGAGGAGAATAGCTATTCGTAAGTTGATGACGGATTCCATTCAGTTTCAAGTAATCTTGAAAAGTTTTGCTACAGTATTCTCCTCCACGATCCGTTCTTAAGGTTTTAACTAAGCAATTTGATTGCTTCTCATTCAAAGCCTTGAAAATTTTGAAATAATTAAGTGCTTCGGATTTGAACTTTAGAAAGTATACCCATGTCTTTCGAGTGTAGTCATCTATGAAAGTAATGAAATATCTACACCCACCTATTGACTTCGTTCTCATTGGTCCGCATATATCAGAATGAACAAGTTGCAGAGGTTCACTTGCTTGCCATGTTGTTTTCTTTTGAAAAGGTTTCCTAGCTTGTTTTCCGGATATACATCCCTCGCACACATTATCATCCTTTGTCATATTTGGTAATCCAACTACTAATTCCTTATTTGCCATGTCAATTAATGTCTCCATATTTATATGTCCGTAACGCTTGTGCCATAAATTCGAAGGATTCTTAGTTGTCATATTCATGACAAATTGTAGATCACTTTTCGGATAGAGAGGAAACATTTTATTGCTCGTCATTTTGACTATACCTAGAATTTCATTATTCATATCCTTGATAGTGCATCTTTCCTCTTTGAATGAAACCTCATAACCCCTTTGTATGAGTTGTCCTACACTTAGCAAGTTGTGTTTTAAACCTTTTACATAAAACACATTCGGTATCTTTCTTGTTCGTCCCTGTAATGAGATTGAAACATCTCCGCTGCCTAATACATCTAACCTTTTATCATCACCCGTCCTAACCTCTTTCTTTAACGATTCATCGAGATGAATGAATAGTTCTCGGTTACCGGTCATGTGATTGCTGCAGCCACTATCAAGATACCAGCAGTCATCGTTGACTGTCTCTTCCATATTGAATATCATGAACATAGTATCTTCTTGTTCATCAGTTTCTTCTTCCTTGTGAATTAGCATATTATTCGTCTTTTCGCGTTCATCCTTCTGTTGACAGAACTTGGCAGTATGACCAAGTTTGTGACAGTTAAAACACCGTATCATATTCATATTCCGACCCCTGTTCTTGAATCGTCCCCTTCCCACTGAATCATTTTTGTTTGTTTGCTTATATCTATCTTGGTTTGCACTTGTAATTTGGAAGGCATGTTCGACCGGACTATCATCATATCTCTTCAATCTCAATTCATGAGATTGTAGAATTCCCATTAATTCTTCGGTGGAGATATCATTCAAATTTTTCGTTTCTTCTACGGTTATCACAACAGATTCATAATTTCTGGTTAAACTTCGCAGAATTTTTTCTACCACTCTCTGTTCTTCTATTTTTTCTTCATTCATTCTTAGTTGATTTACTATATGGGTTACCCTGTTGAAGTAATCTTCAACAGATTCGCCCTCTTTCATATTTAACGAATCGAATTCACATCTAAGAGATTGAAGTTTGACGATTTTTACCCGATTTTCTCCCTTGTATGATTTATGAAGAATTGTCCATGCTTCTTTCGCTGATTTCGCCAGAGAGATTCGTTCGAATACTGAATCTATTACAGATTGAAAGATGATGTGCAGTGCTCGTTTATCCTTTTTTACAGATTCACGATATGTTGTGGTTGCTTCGTCGGTAGGGTTTTGCCCCAGTTCTTGATATCCATCATCAACTACCGTCCATAATTCTTGAGACTCGAGTAATACCTTCATTTGTATGTGCCAGTGATAATAATTCTGCCCTGTTAATTTGGGGATCTGCGTTTGAATTCCCTGTGTTTGATTCATAGTTTCGAGTGTTTGTGGCCCGGATCGAGAGTGGCTCTGATACCACTATGTTGTATGTTTATTGAATTGAACGTGAATTTCTTCAGAGTATTTGCAGAATTCGTATGATATCGTTCATGTAAATTATGAATTGATAATCTGAATGTAATGATACAAAATATATATATACATGTACAGGAAACCGATAACTACCCTAAATAATATATAACTTATAATAAGCGAATAATTATAAAATATGTAACGCTATATCTAGCTTATATATATATATATATATATATATATATATATCTAACATTTTTTGCATGTGTTTATTTGTGTTTTTCTTATAAATAGCATGTAGGAGCATTAGTTATTTTGTACTCTCAATTCTAATTTAATAAGAAAGTTATAAGCAGTAAAACAATCTTCTTGTCCGTGAGTTTCTTGTGTGTTTGTGGGGCCTGATTTCCAACAATCGAGTGACCCTTTTTCACTTTTGTTAAAATTAATAGGTGTTCCATTGGGCGTGGTAGGTCTTTTGGTTTCATAAATTACTCGGTAATGATTTCCGTCAATGGTTGTCTGTTGGCGGTTATCACCTTGTTGGGTTGCTTCTTTGTAGTTGTTTATTGAATGAACGTTTTTCTATATAAACCCGTGCTTTACTAGAAATTATCATGATGCAACATTGCGCGTTAATTTCTGTACCAGCAACGATGACATTACGTTTAGAGAAATAGACCTTCATTTGAGATCTCCATCCACTAAACTAGAATTATATGAGGGTTTGTTACACCGTCACATGAATCTCCAGTATTAAATATGAAAACTTTATGACGCTCACGTACATTCAACTTATGTGGTGAAGCGATAAGAGGTAAGGCAACAAAGCTAATAAACCAACTTACCATCTTTGTTTTCCTATCTACTTGTAACCCAAACAAAAATAACAAGCTTGTCATCCTATGTAACAACCCAAGTAAATTGTGTCAGGATAGGATATTATATGCTTTCCCCATGGTTACCCATCCAAGAACTAGCGATTTTGTTTTCACTCAATGAACGGCACTCCTTAGCAAAATGTGTCCTGGTATAGAAGGTTTCCACTCCATTATAAGGAAAGATTTATTCCCCCTAAACTGATGTGAGACTTGTATCTCCACCCCCCTTAGGATTCCAGCGAAGAGGAACACGAAGCTGACCCTTGGCTGTACCATTTGTAATATCCCAAATAAACCATATTAGGATATTGTCTGTTTTGCCCCGGCTGGCTTGCCAAACCAGGAACTCACGTTTTGTTTTACTTGAAAAACTGTTTGCCCAGGCAAAACACATCATAGTAGAGAAGGTTTCCACTCCTTGTATGGAAGGTTTCGTTCTCTCCCTCAACCGATGTGAGACTTGCATACTATATTTGTGCAACTTCTTAAGACTTTCAACTGAAAGTCACCTTATTTAGGTAACACTACCGTCTTTGAACACAACATTTTGACCGTTACGACACAACAATATCTGATGTCATTGTATTTAAGATCTCCCTTATTTCTATCTTATTCATATGGCTATTACAAATTAGTTGTAGTTTGATATTTACAATGAATATGGAATTAGGTATATTTTTTTAATACAAGCCAGTTAGATATTAATTAATGATGCAGGTTCATCTTCATGTGCGGCTTAAGCATAACGCATGTATTTAGTGGTCAATGGGGAATCTTGAATAGAGCTTCAATTCTTGATATTAATCTCACATTAATGAGACTTTATTAAGATCAAACTGGTAAGTTACAAATCAGTTTATCATTATTGGTCATTTTGGTTATCTATGGTCAATTTAGTTAAAGCTACTTTTTTGGTAGGCACCATGTTGCAGGAGCTAAGGGTGTATATTATGCTCACGCAACATAAATGAACGTTGTTGCTTTATACATGAACCGTTATATAGGACCAGCCCTAGAAAATGCAACTAACCAAGTTTATTTAGTAACAACACATATACACATTTTCACGGTTTCTTCTCTTACATCTAGTTTATGTTTTGTGCTATTTTTATGAAATATATTCATGTAATCTCTCTAAATACAAACTTATATCCATACAAGGCCTACTATTCTTCAACGCTATTTCCTATTGGTTATCCGCCTCATATTGCGATTCTAGCTGTATGAAGGTTTTATGAGCAAAGGTAAGTTTGCAGAATGTTTCAAACATTACAGAGCAGCCGCTGATGAATGAAATCGCAATCAAATTGAAAGAGCATCATTAATCGTTGCTTTCAATCCTATTTAACGATGGCGTGCACAACATCCCCTACTCTAACTTCCCATATTTTCAAAAAAGCCTCAGCTATTACACGCAAATATACTTTTGGTCAAAGATATTTTGTTTTCTTAACATACAAAAATACCTCAATGAGAACATCTAGTCTAGATATTAATATTTTGGGACTGGCATTAATATGTAATGTGTTTACTAGCAAAATACATATTTAGATAATGATTTTTCTTTGCTAAAAAGTTTGAAGAAGCAACTAATTAATACTAGTGTTGTAAGTTTAAAAAGAAGCATGTATTTCATTTCTTTGGTACATGTTTTTGGTTAAATTCTATCAAATAAAATCCCATAAAACGGTAATCATGGTCGATGATATAAAACTTTGAGTGGATACTTTTGTTAATAATACATTGAGATTATTAATCAAGTATTGCAGGAAATGAGGTCTTTTCAATATAACACCCTTTTGCTGTGCTTGTTAGATCTCAAAATTTACATAACTAAATTAAGAATACATGTATAATTGTGAGAGCTTAAATTCCATATAAACTCGTACTTTATTGGAAACGATTGTATGCAACACCCTACATTCATTTATGTATTTTAAGTACTAGCGGCGACGATATTACGATCTAGGAACATGGAACTTCATATGAGATCTTATATTTTTATGGAAATATCTGTCTCATATTCAAACTTTAATTCACCAAATGTAGAATTAAACAAAGGCTTGTATCACTCAAAACTCAGTCACACTCGCACCCGTATTAAGGATCGCTATTTGTGATTTTAATTTCTAGATTGCTAACCTGTGATGTGATTTTTGATCCTTCCTGGGTTCAGTCTCTTCTTATCCGGTTTTGTGATACTCCTACTCTGCGATTATGGTTTTATCTTTGACCAACCTGGTCTTCTATGGTTCTTCGATTATTCAATAAACTTTAAAGAGTGCTAATTTTGGATGTTGGTGATTTAGCTTTAGCCAAATCACTTATGTAATACCTTGCTTTGATACCACTGTAAGCGGGATCGATATATGATATTGAATGAGATCAATATTCTAGATACACAATTTTATTCATTGAAATCACCTCTTTGATCTATCAATTGATAGATTTATGCGATATATATACATATATATATAGAGAGAGTAAGAGTTGGGTGGAAAGTGGGTTTTTCCTAAAAAGTGTAGGAAGCAATCAGAATGCGACATCTGGCATTGAAGATTTTTAACTAGAAGGGCAATTGTGTACTTTCACATTCTATTTTTATTTTTGGAATTTATCTTCATTAACTAACTATCCATGTCCATATTTTGTAACCGTTTTTCTCCATGATTTTCTGAATAATTTGTTTTCGAAATCTAAACCAATCGCATATTCCATTGTTCGGAAGATTACTGGAAATTATCAGCATGTTCTTGGTGCTGTGTTTTAACAGTTTACAGGGCTAAAGTCAATTTTTTTAAAGATCCCACAATATAAAGATGGTAAAACACAGGTTATGAATCTGCTTGCTGTTAAAACACAACTGTATGAATCTGAATGCTAAAACACAACTATATGAATCTGCTTGCTGTTAAAACACAACTGTATGAATCTGAATGCTAAAACACAACTGTATGAATCTGCTTGCTGTTAAAACACAACTGTATGAATCTGCTTGCTGTTAAAACATAATTGTATGAATCTGAATGCTAAAACACAACTGTATGAATCTGCTTGCTGTTAAAACACAACTGTATGAATCTGAATGCTAAAACACAACTGTATGAATCTGCTTGCTGCTAAAACACAACTGTATTAATTTGTTTGCTGTTAAAGCACATCGTCAAGAAAACGGAGATGATAAGAACAGTATTTGAATGGTGATGATGAACTCGGAGATGGTGGAGATGGAGAAGTGTTTTAATTTAATCTGGTGCTCTCCATCCTTTCTAAAGTTATCTTCTTCCATGATTGTAGTTATTTTTGGTAGGGATTGGGGTTTCGAAGATGGGTTTGGAGAGAGAGAGGGAAAATCGCGTGAAATTAGGGACTGGGTTTGACTGACAGTTATCTAATTGATTTAAAACATGATATATTAACAAAATTGCCCCTAGTCTTTTAAAACAATGAATTAGATAAACTAAAAAATTACAAGATTGCCATTGACTTCATCTTAACCATTAAACACACCCATTGGACAGCCCAGATTGCTTCCGACACTTTCTAGGAATAACACACTTTCCGCAGGATCCCTACTTATATATATATATATATATATATATATATATATATATATATATATATATATATATATATATAGGGTGGGGTTCTAGAGTGAACACTAATGTATTTACGAACTGAGTGAACAAATCCTGGCCATTGATCTACATACGTGTATGGCCAGGATCTCATCATCAAATCGTAAAATACACTAGTGTATTTCAACATCAAATCCTGACCATTGATCTACACACGTATATCGCCAGGATTAGTTCACTCAGCTCGCAAGCTACACTAGGGTTCACTCTTGAACCTAATCCTATATATATATATATATATATAAACAGGATCAGGAGAAAACGCTCAAAAGTGTGAGAACGGTGAGTACGGTGAGTACGCTTCCTGGCCTAACACGTGTCACGCGGCCTAGAAAAGGGCGGAGGGGCTTTTTTGTCCTTTCATATTTCTTTTTTTAAACGCGTGTCACATCCCATTTCCATTTTTTGGCGCTTAATAAATTCGTCGTGTTTTATTGTTTGTAGATCACGGTCACAGTTAATATTTTTGGCGTTTTAATTATGTTTTGGCGTTTTTATTGTTTTTTTTAAATGAGGATGTCTGTCTATGATGTAAAAAACATCAGTAATTTTCTTGATGTTTATTATATCAAAGTAGGATACAGGTCTATAATTTGACAGACAATTATGGCGTTTTAAAAAGATAAATAAATTCAGTTATCCATGTATTGGCATTTAATTTAATTAACGTTTGGTAATAATGTTACCGTCTCTTCATTATACTGTTTAGCAATTACTGTTTTCGTTCAATTTCATCGGTGAATTAGTGTTGATTTTTCATTAATACCTTGTTTGGCGTTTTTTGGCGTTTTATAGGAACATTGTGCTTTGCTTGCATCCGTTCTCTCAGTTTTCACACTATCAGTCGTTTTGTTGTTCTTGGCGTTTTATATTAAATTTTTTTTAGTCGAGAATTATATAATAAAACCAGAGAATTAAATAACAAACAATAGAAACTGAAAAAAATTCAAATTATAATCTAATTTCTCTTCCAAATCTTCACTGTTATTAGCCTCTTCTGCTTTAACATTTTTGGCGTTTTGAACCTGTTTTTGAATACCTTATGTAGATCCTTTTTTCCTACATAATGCTCGTCTTCATTAAGGGGCAAAAGTCTTTTTTTCTTCGTTTTTTCATGAAATATTGTCCATCTCATTCAGCAAAAGCTTATAGATATACCCACCTCAGATTAGAATCCATTCAGTGAGACTTCATGCAGAACAATACTCAATAAAGAAGAAACGACGTTCCGCATCTGTGGCTTTTTTAAGTATCTTTTTTGGCGTTTAAAGTGTTGGAAAGATGGCGTTTTTTGGTGGTGTGATCAGTTGATTGTGCAGATACGTCTCTCTTATAGGATGTTTTTGGCGCGTAGTTTAGGCAGGATTTTTATTTATAATAAATGATATAAATAAAGTAGCGGTCTTTTCAGTTACTGTGTGTATTTTTTACTGGTTTTGTTCAGTTTTTTATGAGTTTTTATGGTCTTAGACATTCCATCTTCCAAGTTTGGCGTTTTTTAATGGCTTTAAGTAGTTTTTGGCGTTTGTTTCCATTTTTTAGCTTATAATAATTCTTCTCTAAATTACTTTTATTATAGGTTGGGAGTTTTTGGCGTTTTACTTCATTATGGCGTTTCCCAATAATTAAGACTTTTTTGGCGTTTTATGAATATAATGTTATTTTTTATTCTAAGTTGAAAAATACATAACAAACAACAGAAAAAGAAAATTAAAAAAATAAAAATAGAAATAATTCATCTTTCAAATCTTCACTGTCGTCAGTCTCTTTCTTCTTTGAAACATGTTCACTGGCGGTTTGGCTTTGTCATGCTTGTGTTTTTTTGGCCATTTGGAAAGGCAATATGGCATGAGTTTTTTGTTTGAATATGTATCTTCAAACCACTCATCAGTGCCATTCGTTAATTCTTGCCATTATAATATTCATCAACAACAAAACACAAAAACTGACATAAGTCTGACCCCAGTATATTTTTCTTGAAGTTTTGTCCATCTCATTCAGCAAAATGTTATTTGAGTCGCAGCACCTCAGGAAAGAATGCATTTTCCGAAACTTCGTGTAGAACAATATTGAATATACAATAAACGATTTTTGGCATTTTTGGCGTTTTTCTGAGGAAATAGTGTATCTGAAAGAAAAGTCCATCTTTTGGGAATTTTTTATATTTGAGAGATTTGGCGTTTTCTAATATGATTGGTATATAGTAAAACATGGCGTTTTGAGTAGGTGTGTCTGATGTTTTTGATTTTTTGGCGTTGTAAGATGAATGTTATATAGGACAAATATGGTGTTTTCAGGTGGGGGGAGCTGTGTTCTTATGTATGAGAATGTTTTGTTTATATAGGGATGCGTTTTGGTCAATAATGGCGTTTCATTCATTAGTTGGCGTTTTTTGTATAGAAGTGTAAAGACCTTTTTACCCTTAATGAAGCGCGTCGACTCAATAGAATTCGTGTTATTTACGAAAATGCCACCGCGCCAATCTAGTCCATATATTGTTTTGATCGGACGATCCATAAGCGTTCTCACCGTTCTCACACTTTTCATCGTTTTCTCTAAATCCTGACCCTATATATATATATAGGGGTGGGATAGGGAAAACACCTAAAAGTGTGAAAACGTTGAGAACGATTTTGGTGTTGACATGTGGCGTTGGTGCTATCTTACACTAAGGATAATATTGTCAAAACGTCCATGCACATGCCACTCACATGCAAAAAACCATCCACATGCAAGTCACATGCATATTCCACCATCCTTTTTAAACTCCCATAACTTTTTATACGTGATTATTTTTAAAAAAAATACACCATTTTAGGGTTTTACTATCTTTCCGACGAGTATACTATAGCTATACTTTTGAAATAAAAAAAGAGTGAAATTGCCCTGATAGTCCCTGTGGTTTGCTATTTTTTCACGTTTAGTTCCCAACTTTTCAAAATAGCATGTTTACTCCCTGTGGTTTAACAAATTATTACTCAGATGGTCCTCTCAATGGATGAAGGTTAGTTTTTCTAGTTAAGTATATGTACATTGACTAAAATACCCTTACCATAAAAACAATAACTTAAATATAAAAAGAAATTCTTCCTCATCCATCCTTCTTCTCACATACTCTGCAACCCCCACCACCACTTGCACTCCATCCACTTGGAAGTTGTAACCAGTCACCATACCACCAGTAATCAATAATCCCCATCGATGCACCGACGAACCATTGTAGCCGGAAACACCATCTTTGCCGCCACACACCTCAACTCCCGCGTACAATTGATTGAATCTGACACCATCCTTCCCGACCCGACCAGATCCGAATGACCGAATCGGCATCGATTGGTTACCGGATCTCTTCGTTTCCGTCACCGTCAGTTACCGACGGAATATCTGATAATCCGGCAAGTGATTGAGCTTTCATCCCATGGTTCACTACCAGAGACGCATCCATTCCGATACAGATTTGCTTCACTGCCGTCGTAATCTCCTTCACTGTCGCCAATTCAAACAACTCATAAAAGGTCGACATTTATTCATTTTGTGTCTTTCTGATCAGAGCTATTTAATTCGTGTCTCCTTCACTGTCGTCGATTCAAACGACTCACAACCCACATGAGGTAAGCTTGTAGCTTTAATTAATTAATGATATAACTAGGGTCATTCCCCAGTTGCACGTTGCAAGATTTACATATCATACTACCGCCCAAGGTAAGTAGAAGGTTCCTTTTGTGTAGATAGAGGAGCTACTTTGGTTGGCCCATCTTTTTCAGTAATCGTAAGACCAAACTGAGCAATATCATTGTACCTACAAAATTTAGAAATATGTGTATATACATATAAGTCAGCAAATTACAACAACCAACACAAGTATCTGTTGAGAAGAAAATAAATTTACCTGATAGTGCTTAATATGAAGCTGAATATGTACAAAGGGTAGAGCATATAATCTATTATAAAGCAAAAATGTCATATAAAGTGATCTGTAATGCTAAGTTTCATAAGAAGAACCATTAATTACACAAATGATAAGAGATTCAAGACCATGAGTAAAAAAAACTATGCATCATTACTAAAGGTAGGGAAGCATTATAAAAAATGAATCAAGTATGATGATGAAGCAAGTATGAAGATGTAGGATTAGTAATCAGCAGGTGTCGCAGCCCCCGACCCCTACCGCGGGAGCGGGCGCCGCGAGGACGGTGCGGTATCAGTGGTATCGGTGTTTATTAATTTAGCAGCGGAATACATCAAGACCGTAGTTAGGAAATATGTTTATCAGAGTAAAACACCAACTTTTATAATAATAATTTATTGGGATAAACCCAAGTTCTTTTGACAATACATTTGTAGGGATAAACCCTGATTATTGAAAACAAAAACTTCTTCTTTATTTAGGTAACTTTTATAGCCACTTTTACAAGCCTTTCAATGATCTCTAGTTGGCTTCTATTTGGCTTTCATATTGTGTTACCTGAAACGCGTTTTGAAACATTTTATCAGCAAGAAATACTGGCAAGTACATTCCATTTTGGTAAAGCATCAATTGTTTACACATTACAGTATTAAGGATGATTACAATATTTATATCTACACAATTACTCAGTCAGTACGTGTCACTCGACGGATCTATGACTATGGTTATATCACACATTGGATACCCATGCCCAATTGTGAAGGTTTTCAAGTACTATATACAAATCCCATAATACTGGCAGCAATTGTAGAATTACAGAAACTTAATTACTGTAATTGTATTTGATAATATTTGAGGTTTTGGTAAAACATTTTGACTCACAAAAACGTACTCTCAAATATTGAGAAAAAGTGAATGTACTTACGTTGTTGACTTAGGTGATACTACTATGGCTTCCTGGTGATTTTCCTGGTTAGTATCTACTAAAATTAAACAATACACATGTGTTAGTAAAATAACCCAATTCACATTAACCGTACAACTCGAGACAGAGTTCCAATAACCGAGTCAGGCAGAGCCGACATGCATTACGGAATCTTAGATCAATTGGGTGTAGACACAAGACAGAATTCCAATGACTGAGTCGGGCAGAGCCAACATGCATTACGGAATCCTAAATCGATTGTGTAGCGTAATAGTAGGGTTATAGTACTTACAACGAGGCAGAGCTTCGCTTTATAGTGGGTATTATGCCCGGGTATTACTTTGATTATATAGAATTTTGAGAGAGAAATCGAGAAATGAATGGTTTGTCAAATGAGCTCAAGCCCCCCTTATATAGGCTGGTTGCACACTCCCTCGCGCCCCGTGACCAAGTAGGTCTCGGCCGTCGCGGGCCGCGAGAGCCTACGTGTCGCGTATAGGCTTGCTGAGTCAAGGGGGTAGGTCCGGTGAGTCACGTGCCACGTGGCACGATGAAGTGTCGACCAACCAAAGGCTGTCGCGCCCCGCGACAGACCAAAGGGGTCTCCGTCGCGGCCCGCGAGCGACTGCTGAATTTTGTTTTTCTTGATTTTTATAAGGGTAGGGCTATTTCGGGTCCATTTTTCACGTACGGTGTATATTTAGGAATGTTTAGGGGTGTCCAAAAATATTTTTAGGAGGGTTGTTATATCCTCCCCGCCTTGTTTTGGATCTCGTCCTCAAGATCTACTGGAACAAGTGTGGGTATTTCCTTTGCATTTCTGATTCGAGTTCCTAAGTATATTCTGGTCCTCTCTTGGAATCCCATTTTACTTTGACCAGAACTAGTCTCTTGTGTTTGAGATTCTTGATCTTTCTATCTTCAATCTGAGTGGGTTTCTCGATAAACTTAAGTTTCTCATTTATCTCTATATCCTTAAGAGGTATTACTAACGATTCATCTGCTAAACACTTTTTGAGATTACATACATGAAACACATCATGTAGTCCTGCCATTTCCTCTGGCAATTGTACCTGATAGGCTACAGGTCCTATTCTTCTATTAATCTCAAAAGCTCAAACATACCTGGGGCTTAGCTTTCCTCTTTTAACGAATCTGACTACTCCTTTCCATGGAGAAACTTTTAATAGTACATTCTCTCCTACTTGAAATTCTAAAGGTTGTCGTCTGTTATCTGCATAACTCTTTTGATGATCTCGTGTTCCTTTTAGTCTTTCCTTAACTTGAATTATCTTATCTGTTGTTTCTTGCACTATCTCTGGTCCAGATAATTGTTTTTCTCCAATTTCTGCCCAACAGACTGGAGTTCTGCACTTTCGTCCATAAAGTGCTTCATATGATGCAGCATTAATGCTAGTATGTTAGCTGTTATTGTAGGAAAATTCTATTAATGGTAAATGATCGTCCCAATTTCCTCCAAAATCAATTACACAGGCTCTAAGCATAACTTCCATCGTCTGAATTGTCCTTTCACTTTGTCCGTCCGTCTGTGGATGATAAGCCGTGCTTAGATTTAACCTGGTTCTCATTGCTTTTTGGAAACTTGTCCAATAATGAGAAGTGAAATGGCTATCTCTATCAGACACGATAGATAAAGGAATTCCATGTAATGAAAATATTTCATTTACATATAGCTTGGCTAATTATTCCATACTGAAAGTTTCCTTCATGGGTAAGAAATGAGCAGATTTGGTCAATTTGTCTACAATCACCCAGATTGTATCATTTCCTTTTCTTGTTTTGGGTAATTTGGTAACAAAGTCCATTGTTATCAATTCCCATTTCCATATTGGCATTTCTAACTATTGCAATAATCCTGAGGGTTTCTGATGCTCAACTTTAACTTGTGAACAAGTTAGACATTTAGCAACATAGTTTGCTATATCCTTTTTCATTCCTATCCACCAGAAATTCTTTCTTAGATCTTGATACATCTTATCACTTCTGGGATGTATCGTATACTTAGATTTATAAGCTTCTTCTAGAATTCTATGGCGTAGGTTTCCTTGTTTAGGTATCCACATCCTTTTATTATGGAACTTCCAAATTCCATCTGTTCCTTGTTCCAATTCCTTAATTATTCATTTTAAATTTTCAGCTTCGTCCTTGATTGTTGTTTTCTGTACTTCTCTTATTTGCTCATTTAAATCTACTTGTAGATTTAATCTGAGAGAACGTACTCGTTTCGGCTTTTCATGATACTTTCGACTTAAAGCATCAGCTACTACATTAGATTTCCCAGTATGATACTGGATATCACAATCATAATCACTAAGAACTTCCATCCAGCGTCTCTGTCTCATATTTAATTCTTTTTTCCCAAAAATATACCTTAAACTCTTATGATCGGTGAAGACAACAAATTTATTTCCATATAAATAGTGCCTCCAAATCTTAAGGGCAAAAACTATGGCTCCTAACTCTAGATCATGGGTGGTGTAATTCTCTTCATATTTCTTAAGTTGTCTAGAGGCATAAGCTATAACCTTTTGACGTTGCATCAGCACACATCCATATCCTAACTTAGACGCATCACAATAGACTATAAAGTCCTCAGTTCCTTCTGGTAATGCGGGTATGGGTGCGTTGGTTAATCTTTGCTTAAGAATCTTAAAAGCTTCTTCCTGTTTCGGTCCCCATTCAAACTTAACTGGTTTGCAGGTCAGTTTGGTTAATGGAATGGCTATTCTAGAAAAATCTCGAATAAACCGTCTATAATATCCTGCCAGTCCAAGAAAACTTCGTACTTCTGTTGGTGATTCAGGGACTTTCCACTTAGTAATCGCCTCGATGATCTTTGAGCGACCCACATGAATTCCTTCATGATTAACCAGATGTCCAAGGAATTGCACTTCTTGTAACCAAAATTCACATTTTGAGAATTTGGCATAAAGCTTTTCTTTCCTCAACAATGTCAGAAGTGTATGCAGATGCGCTGCATGTTCCTCTTTACTCTTAGAGTAAATTAGAATATCATCTATAAAGACAATTATAAATTTATCCAGGTATGGTTTACATATCCTGTTCATCATGTCCATAAATGCGGTTGGGGCATTGGTCAAACCAAATGGCATGACAGTATATTCATAATGACCATATCTCGTTCTGAAAGCAGTTTTAGGAATGTCCTCTTCCTGTATTTCCAGTTGATGATATCCTGAGCGTAAGTCGATCTTAGAAAAGAATCGAGCTCCTTGAAGTTGATCGAACAGATCATCGATTCTCGGTAGTGGGTACCGATTCTTAATCGTGACCTTGTTCAATTCTCAATAGTCAATGCACATACGCATTGATCCATCTTTCTTCTTAACAAATAACACTGGTGCTCCCCACGGTGACGAGCTTGGTTGTATAAAACCTTTGTCAAGAAGTTCGTCCAGTTGTTTTTTTAGTTCATGCATCTCCGTTGGTGGTAATCGATATGATGCTTTGGCAATCGGTGCCGTTCCTGGTATTAGGTGAATTCTAAATTCAACCTCTCTATCAGGCGGTAATCCAGGTAACTCTTCTGGAAAAACGTCTGAGAATTTAGATATTACAGGAATATCTTTTAATTCCTTTCCTTTAGTATTAATGATTACAGAAATCATATATACTACTCATCCTTTCCTTTCATAACTTGCAGCTTTCATCACGGAGATGAATTTTGACGATCGGGTTGGCTTATCTCCTTTGATTGTGATCTTTTCACCACTTGGTGTACTTGATTGTACTGACTTTGATCACATAAAATACTGGCATGATTGGCTACCAACCAATCCATTCCTAATACGACATCGAAACCAGCCAGATTCATTGGGTAAAGGTTAGCAAAGAAATGATGGTTCAGGATTTCTATTCTTGCTCCCTGCAAGATTTCACTTACCTTAATGGATTCTCCGTTGGTTGTCTCTACCAGACAATCTTGTTGAAGTTTGGCTAAGGGTTGGTCAAGAAGTTTATAGAAAGAAGTATGGATAAAACTTTGGTTTGCACCAGAGTCAAACAATACTTTGGCAAATATGTTATTAACTAAGAACGTATTGGCGATCACATCCGGAATCATCTTGGCTTCCTCAGCTGTCAGAACAAAAGCTCTAGCATTCTTCTTAGGAGCTTCAGTTGTCTTAGCCTTGTTGGTCGTGGCTAGAGCTAGTTTCGGATAGTTCAGTTTGATGTGACCAGCTTCTCCACAATTGTAGCATATTCTGGCATTAGCCTTTCTCCTACAATCTTCTTCCTTATGTCCTGGGTACTTGCAAAAGTTGCAGGATACAGCACACTTCCCTAAGTGCTTCTTTTTACAAAACTTACAGTAAGATGTCGAAGGACCTGTCCCTTTTCCATGGTAAGAATTACCGTAGCGAAATTCCTGGGTAAGTTTTTGAGCTAGGTTCTTTCTCTGGTTTTCCTTTTGTGTACGTACCAATTCATCAGTCAGGATATTGACTAGTTCTACTGCTTCTTCTATGGTTTCTGGTCTAGTTACCTTGACTACGTGTCTAATCTCACTAATTAATCCCCAAATATAATGGGAGATTAACACTGGTTCAGGTGAGGCGAAGGTTGGCATTATCCTAGCATATTCGAAGAATATGGTAGTGTAACCTTTGTAGTCTATCCCAATCATTTTGAGATTTAGGAACTTATTGGCGATTTGTTCTTTTTCATTAGGAGGGCAGAATTTTCTTTCAACCATTTCCTTAAAGTTGATCCATTCCATATTATAAACTCTGTCACTTCCCTTAGACTGGAGAATAGTATTCCACCATTCTAAGGCTGCATTTTTTAAAAGATTAGAAGCAAACATAATCTTATCTTCATCTGCACATTTACTTATTTTTATGACTGCTTCTGTCTTTTCTATCCAACGTAAGGCTGCAATGGCTCCTTCATTGCCTGAGAATTCTATTGGTTTACAAGCCAAGAATTCTTTATAAGAACAACCGTAAGAAGCGGTTCTTCTTCTTTTAGGAATTGGTGCTTGGATAATAGGTCCGTTATCATTATTCACACTATGACTTGGTTCAGTGTGTTGGCGTGTACTTCCATTATTTTCTGCTTCTTTAACAGTCTTGATAATATAAGGCATAGCATCTATAATTCCTTGTGCTACTATATGTTGGATGGCACTGTTATCTATCTGGTTTCCGTTATTCTCATTATTTTGGTTTTCCTGATTTACTTCGTTGTTCATCTGAATTGGGAATAATTAGCAGGTATTAATTATCACAGAATAAGGATAATACAATTACTTATTCACAACCACATAAACAAGTTGGTCAAAAACGTCGATCATTGCGACTTTTACTCTTTTCTATATATATATACATACATATATGCCTCGGTTACATACTACAACTGGAAATCAAATATACTAGTAGTTATGCATCCGTATCTATATATATTATTTTTTTAACAAAATACAATATTACACATATATCTAGGCATGATTCTAAGTATCATGTATATCACGCTCGACATGCTTCCACATAAGCTTCTCTCCTGTTAATCGAATTCTATCTCCTTCCTCTACTAATTCGTCACCCAATAAGCGAAGTTCCTCCAAATTTTCCAGGCTCATAGGTGGCATGGGTGTTGGTACTGGATCAGGGTGTTGAGGTATAGATTGTCCATAAGGGTATGGGTTTCTTATTACGCTATGCGTCCCCCATTCGCTACTCCAAAAGGGATCTAAAGGATTAAGGTCAGTATACTGAGCTATGGGATTTGGTAGGGGAATTCTGGGAATCTCATAGGGATCTACATCTGGGATTGGAAATGGATCTTCGTGGTCGGGTTCTAGCATCTGTTGGTCTGGGAACAAAGGTAACAGTGGCGGTTCAGCTACTTGGTTTTGTAACACCTTGAAAATTTATGCCCAATAATGTATAAACACGTGTCATAAGCTCTGAACGTGAGAAAGAATACTTTGGAGGGACTAAAGTGACAAACGGGGAAACTATGTGAATATAAGGGTCCAAAGTGTCAACAATGGATAAATATATTCTAAAATAGCCCTACATAATGTTTATACCTTCCAACGAATAAATCATGGATCATACAAAGCTAAATATGAAAGAAAGTGAGGAATTACAAACTACAGGGGCTAAAAGTGTCAACATGTGCAAAGTATACCTCTGAGTGACCTTTTGGCAGACCCGAAGCTTTATAACGATAAAATATACTCACTAGAATATGTGGTTAAAATTTCATAAAGTTTCGTTATCGTATGAGAAAGTTATGATCAAATTCGTGTACGAGGGGTTATAAGCGTCAACATTGAATTCTAAGGCCTTATGAGTGGTTACAAGGTTAGTCAAGGACTTAACCAAGTTAGTAAAAGTCCCAAGGCCCTTAAAAATCAAGTTAGAGGGCTGAAATAGCAATTTAGAAGCTTAAAACCACGTTACAAAGGACCAGGGACTGAAAATGCAAAGTTTAAAACTTGTTTGGCTGGTTCTGACAGGTCAGGCGACCCGCGTAAGGATCCCCTATAACCTCAAGCGGGCCGCGTCAGACTACCAGCGACAGAATTCACCTGCAGGTGTCTGTCCAGCCTGTTTAACCGAATTAAAGCTCTTGTTTTCTTATACCAGAGGCCTCTCCAATGGTTTTTCATGCAATAGGGGCACTTGTCTTCATCGGGTAACAATCATAGACTCTTGTGGCATCATCTTAGGAGATTAAATGGCCTATATAAGAACTTCATGTTGTAACCATTTGAGCACCCACTTTCAAAAGTTCACAACTCAACTTCTGGAGCTCCTCTGGTTAGCCACAAGCATCCTTAGCATCCCTAAGCATAATTAGGACTCTTGTAAGTGTCCTTAACCCTTCCAAATTCGTTTTAGCTTAGTTAATTAGCTAAAAGTCAAATCGTCGTAATTAAGGTTTGACTTCGTGATTAATTAAAATGTGCTCTGTCAAATCACGAATTAAAAGTACCTTTAAGTAGGTAATTATGTGGGTAACAAACCCTTAAAAGGGTATTTCCAGAATCCCACTCTAACTATGCTAATTGTCGAGTCAAAGCTTATTATAAAAGTCAACAGAAAGGTTATTTGCAAATTAATGCATAATTAGCAATGTAGGTTACATGCAACCTGTTTGATCATTAAAATAACTTGGTAATTAATGTAAGAACATGTTCCAACATGTTCAACTCGACAATTTTCAGTGTAGGCTCGGTTTGGAACCAAAAGTCGCAAAGTTTGACTTCTGCTTTGACTTTCAGTTTTGACCCGTTTAAGCCAAGTTTAGGATTGCCTTAGAGCTTCTTTTGGACCTATTTACATGTTAGTATAACTCTCTGAGATTATACAACTTGGTTCATTAGATATCCTATTCACATGCATGTTTCCGTTAATTGCTTATATGTTGACCATTATGCCCATTTGACCTTAAAATGTGATTTTTGAAAATGTAAAAGGGTAGGCACCTTAGCTACTGATTTATAAACTTGCACCCAAAATTTGAGGTCAGTTTGAGGTCTAGATTAAGAGTTATGCCCAATAGCGTAATTAAGAGCTTCTTTACTAATTAAATGGCGTAAATTGCATATAGCCTATCAAACCCCAAATTTTTATACCAAACTTTTTACCCACTGTTATAAAATAATATTTTGGGATTTTTGAAGATTTTTATTTAATTTTAGGCTGAGCATAACTTAGTGTTCTAAGATTAATTCGGTTAATGCCGGTTTTGCCCTTTTAAGCCATAAAATGAGTTTTACAAACCCTTTTGACCTCAAACCAATTTCTACTGATTTGTTATGATAAACAAATTATTTTGAGCCTTTTGGAATATTAAAAATATCAGCTTTTTATAGAAAACCCGGAAATGGCTCCAAATCGCCTTTTTAAGTGTTTTTGACGCATAAGTGTGCACTAGAACCTTATTAAGCTTAAGGGATTGAACCTACTGATGTAATCAGTGAATTTTTATATTTTAAATAGTAGGCAAATGTTTTAAACTCAGAATTCCAGAATTGACCTTTTAGGCACATGTGAAATTACCAAAATGCCCCTACGGTGCATAGTAAGGTTAAAGGTAATAAATTTCACATAGATTTGATACCCTACTATTATAACTTAGTAAATTAAGTATATTTACTAATTTAACCAGACCTGTAACTCAGGTTATTATTTTAACCTTTTTACACCTTATAAAATAACCAAAACGCCCTTATGAGGCATAGTTTTGGTTTAAAACCATTTGGGGCATAATGGAAGGTATCATTCTGATATCACAACATATTTTAGGCATATTAACTTCAGAAACTTGTATTTGACTCTTATGGTTACTCGTTACGCACTATACGCGTTCGGATCGGCTTATGTGACTAGTTTGGCCATTTTAGCCGAAATGGGTCAAACCATATCTTTTTGGTCTCAAAATCCAGAATGTGATTATGTTACCCATATTAAACAAGCATGCAAGCTTGTTAGGTCAAACCCACATTCTAAAACGGTCTTCGCCTTATTGTGCGTTTAAAACCGTAATCTTCATTTATAACTAACCGGTCTAAACGTAAGACCCCTTAGAATTCTAATAGGTTATTAAAACCTTAATTTCCAGATCTAGGAGCCCAGTAAAAGCTACGTGCACTCGTTATTTTTGATTTATACTTTGCTCAGGTAAATACGTTTAACTTATTTTCCCTATACGGGCTTGGGGTACGGTATATAAAATACCGCTTGGTCGGGGAATTGACCTTAACCAGTTGATGGTTATGTGTTGTCAAATTAACCCGTTTAAAAATGCTGTTTTGTTTGTTTAACGCCTTTGGGGGTTTAATGACCATGTCCCGGATATCCTTGGCATCATTCAAAGAATGGCCACGACCTTAGCACACGGGTGTAGGGGTACACCCGTAGTGCATTTCAATAAAGTATAATCGTCGGTCGAGAGAAGTCTCGCGGTGGAATTATATTAAGTGGTGTGTCTATTAATCTTTAACCCGGCACGACCCGGGCAACTGAACGCATAACGAACATGTAATTCTTTTACAAGATTATTAAGCAAATAATTATCCCAAGTTATAAAAAGTTTTGTGCCAAGGGAATTTAAATCAATTTTTAAACATTTTCAAAATGAGTAAGTTAAATTGTATTTACCAGTGTAAACTGACGTATTTTCCAAAAAGGCTAAGTGCAGGTACTACGCGTAATAGGCTGGTCACTCCTTAGCATCCATAGAAGTCTCGCAAGCTTAGGATGCATGAAGTCTGTTGAAATGAAGTTTCTTTTGTTTGGATCTGCCTGTGGATCTATTTCGACTATTTTGTGATACTTGAATATTACAATATTTTTAAGTTGAAATAAATCTTTCTTTGCTTCCGCTGTGCATTTATATTTTTGTGTTTGACTATGACGATATCAACTACGTCACGGAATTCCCCACCGGGCCCACCGGTGACACGTGGAAAATAGGGGTGTGACAGGTTTAGGTTAGCATCTACTGCTGTAGTGGCTAACATGTAAAATTGGCCAGTTGTATATCTAGTTCCTCCTCCCAAGGTGGCCTATTTGTTGTTTCTTGAATTTGTGCATCTGCTTCCCTATTAGCCCTGACTATGGCTCTCTGTTGTTGTAACTTCTCCATTCTCTTTCTTCTCTCATGTGCTCCTCCATTAAACCAACCTCTTTTCTTAGTAGTAAAGGGTTCCTCTTACTGTGCCTTAAATATAAATATTCCTTCTTCGGTATCGGCTGAGTATCCTGAGGGATTAGGTTGAGATGATGTTCCCTCATCTTTTGGTTAACTATCTAAATGACGATAAGCGTCCGAAGTTCCTTGCTCACTCATACTGTAAACTAACAAATAGTCAAATAACACAAAACACATAATCACATAAGTTATTTCCTAACACAGAATTTAAAATTTAAGTGTCAGCATAACACTTCCTTGGCTTAAACCAGTGGCTGTAGCTCTGATACCACTCTCTGTCGCAACCCCAGACCCCTACCCCGGGAGCGGGCGCCGCGAGGACGGTGCGGTATCAACGATATCGGTGTTTATTAATTTAGCAGCGGAATACATCATGACCGTAGTTAGGAAATATGTTTATCAAAGTAAAACACCAACTTTTATAATAATAATTTTGGGATAAACCCAAGTTCATTTGACAATACATTTGTAGGGATAAACCCTAATTGTTGAAAACAAAACTTCTTCTTTATTTAGGTAACTTTTATAGCCATTTTTCCAAGCCATTCAGTGCTCTACAGCTGGCTTCTATTTGGCTTTCACATTGTGTTACCTGAAACGCGTTTTGAAAACATTTTATCAGCAAGAAATACTGGCAAGTACATTCCATTTTGGTAAAGCATCAGTTGTTTACACATTACAGTATTAAGGGTGATTACAATGTTTATATCTACACAATTACTCGGTCAGCACGTGTCACTCGACGGATCTGTGACTATGGTCATATCACACATTAGATACCCGTGCCCAATTGTCAAGGTTATCAAGTATTGTATACAAACCCCATAATACTGGCAGCAATTGTAGAATTACAAAAACTTAATCACTGTAATTGTATTTGAAAATATTTGAGGTTTTGGTAAAACATTTTGAGTCACAAAAACGTACTCTCAAATATTGAGAAAAAGTGAATGTACTTACGTTGTTGACTTAGGTGATACTACTATGGCTTCTTGGTGATTTTCCTGATTAGTATCTATTAAAATTAAACAATGCACACGTGTTAGTAAAATAACATAATTCACATTAACCGTACAACTCGAGACAGAATTCCAATGACTGAGTCGGGCAGAGCCGACATGCATTACGGAATCCTAGATCAATCGGGTGTACACACGAGACAGAATTCCAATGACTGAGTCGGGCAGAGCTGACATGCATTACGGAATCCTAAATCGATCGTGTAGGGTAATAGCAGGGTTATAGTACTTACAACGAGGCAGAGCTTCGCTTTATAATGGGTATTATGCCCGGGTATTACTTTGACTATATAGAATTTAGAGGAAGGAATCGAGAAATGAATGGTTTGTTAAATGAGCTCGAGCACCCCTTATATAGGCTAGTCGCATACTCCGTCGCGCCCCGCGACCAAGTAGGTCTCGGCCGTCGCGGGCCGCGAGAGCCTACGTGTCGCGTATAGGCTTGCTGAGTCAAGGGGGTAGATCCGGTGAGTCACGTGCCACGTGGCACGATGCAGTGTCAACCAAGCAAAGGCTGTCGCGTCCCGCGACAGACCAAAGGGGTCACCGTCGCGGCCCGCGAGCGACTGTTGAATTTTGTTTTTCTTGATTTTTATAAGGATAGGGCTATTTCGGGTCTGTTTTTTCGCATACGGGGTATATTTAGGAACGCTTAGGGTGTCCAAAATATTTTTAGGAGGGTTGTTATAGCAGGGAATGGTAAAAAAAGGTTTCCAGTTTTTACTTAATTTTCTAAAATTCTGATTACAACATACAAAACAAACTGTGCAACAATAAACGAATATATTCCATATACATAGGTCTTTTAAAACCCTGATTATAAACATGTTAAGCAGCAAAATACTGTAGGAAACATGACAATTCACATTTCAAGAACTCTAAATGATTGTTTATAAGCATTTGAAGATATAAAAGGCAACTGCAACCCAAACCTATGTTAAAAAGCCAGATTTCAAAATATAGAAGTGGCCACTGGAACTTCCATCGTTTGACTGGGTTATGACCTGAGTTTCTGTGTTGACCGAGTTGACCTATTCTTGACTCTCATCAACCATTACCGAGACAGACCTCAAGAACTTCAAATCTTCACCATGCTTTACCTCAGACCTGTGGACACTACACCTCTATTGGCGTTCCAAACGGGTGTAACCGGAATTTCACAAGTAGCCACCAATTTGACATAACCATCCCTAATTCCAACGGTGCCCTACTCCTATTCACTTTTTCTACACATTTAAACCTGATTACTTAACCGGAATTCACATACGTGGCCAGAAGTAGTTCGTGGCTTACCTTATATGTAGAGTCGGCCTAGAGTGTTGTCGATTCACTTGAAGAACTCTCGTACAGGCTTCAATCTGCTCACCGGATCTTCACCTAGTTCTCCTTGCCAGTACTGCTCTTTAGATCTAAGACAAAAAACAAATTCTAAAAAATATAAGACGAAAAGAGAAAAAGAGAAAAACATGTAACTTGAACATAAACAATTTTTATTAAATCTTATGTTCGAGGTGTTTGAATGTGTAATTGAACTAATTATAGCAATTTGTAGTTACAAAAATCAATTTTTGGAGTCTTTTGATACTCTTTATAATCAGACACTGTGATTATTTACGATCAAAATGATCAAACTTAAATATAAAACCAACTAACTATAACTAACTTTGCCGGGAGTAAAATCTTAATTCCAAGGAGCTACAAACACTTTAAAACGCACATCCATACACCCTTCGTGTGTCCTTCCCCCACAAAAATCATAAAGAGAAAAACATCAAATAAAGATTTCAATCACTTTGCAAGGACACATTTTTCGTTAATAAAACCAATAAAGAAAACCTTATAGATTCCAAATGAAGTCAAAGTAATGTTAAGTAACAAAATGTTCAAATTTTCACTACTCACAACAACACATCTACTTAAAAACTGTTGTAAGTTACTTTCTTGAAAACACAGCCCTAGTTATAGAATCTTTAATAGGGTAATCAGATAACAACCAAGAACATAAACAAAATACAAAGATTAGGAATAAATCAATGGCATTGGACTATCACATCAACTAATCAAAATATCGAGAGATTCCAAAGAAGAGTATGAATTATGATAAAAAATTAACACCCAGATGAGCAAACCTCACAAAATTAACCACCATTATACCCTGAATTCTGAAATCAACTGTGAATGATAGAAAAATCATATTTAAAAACACATAATAACATCTAAAAGAAATTACCCTTGTTTCTTTGAGAGAACCTACAAAATAGTGGATAATAGTTTAATCGTAGCAAAGGATGATAGTTGTGCTGATAGCAAAATCTAGTTGCCATCTACCTTCACTGAAACAATTGGGTACACCAAATCAGCATATATGATGCTTTCAAGACCAACCGATTTAACAAAGAATGAAACATGCAGATGGGTTCGGATCTTACCGAAATCTGGTCGGAATGCTAACTGTCGTCATTGCCACCGTCTACACAGCCCCTTTCTCTCTCTGAAACCCTTAGCCGTTGTTCCGTGGTTGGGGCCGTTGACGCGCTGGAATCAGGTGGCATTGCCGTGCTCCTCCATCGCTCCACCACTGGGGGCGGTGTTCAGCTGCCACTCCCTCACAACTCTCTCTCTCTCTCTCTCTCTCTCTCTCTCTCTCTCAGTCGTTGTTTCGTTGGTTGGAGTTGTTGACACACCGGAATCAGTTGGCGCAGCCATGCTCCTCCATGGCTCCGCGCCTCTGCCACTCCCTCATGGCTCGCTCTTTCTCTTTCTCAGGCTCTAATCTCTAGACATCGGCATGTCTCTCTGTATTCAAGTTGGTGTGGGTGAGGTGTCAAATATGTGGACAACCAAGATTAAGACACGTAAATGATCAAGATAAAAACACTAATCATTTCAGTTCTCCTATTAATAGATATAAATTGTATTTTCATTCTCAAGGTAAAGGCTAGCAGGTCATGTAAAGTAAGACTCTTAGTCTCTGCAAGTTGAAACTTGTTGCATGTTTCCTTAAAATCATTAAAACACAAAATGATGTTGAAGTCGATTGATGCGAACCGAAAAAAAACTTATGGTGATGGTGATTGAGATCGTTTTTAAGGTGGTTTTAGTAGCTACAATTTTTGGTCGACGTGATGATGACAGCGGAGGTGACATGCGATGGTGGAGGTGGTTATGGGTTTGGACGAAGCGATGGTGTAGGTGGTTATGGGTTTGGACGGGGGGTGGGTTTGGTTGATGACGGGGTGACCGGAAAGGTGGATGGGTGTGGTGGCGTGTGGTCGGAAAGGGTGGAGGTTGGGGCGGAGTCCATCGGCCAGAAAGGGTGGAGGTTGGGGAGAGGTCACCTGAGGGAAGAGGCAGGGTCTGAAGGAGGTAGGAGATGGAGAAAAGGGACTATGGTGAAGAACAATTGTGGGGCCCACTTATTATTTTTTAATGACCAATCAGTTTTTTTGTTTTCTTTATTTATAATAAAAGTGAGGGTAGTTAAGTCGTTTCACATATAGTTAACTAAAAAAACTAACCTTCATCCATTGAGAGGATCATCTGAGTAATAATTTGTTAAACCACAGGGAGTAAACATACTATTTTGAAAAGATGGGGACTAAACGTGAAAAAATGGCAAATCACAGGGACCATCCGGGCAATTAACTCTAAATAATGACATGAACTGAGTGTTCAAATAAAAACGCCATAAAACACCCGGTTCAGAAAAACGCCATGAAAATACCAAGTTGAAAACGCCATAAACACCTAGTTCAGAAGAAAAAATCCATGAAACCCCAGTTGAAAACGCCATAAAAACACTCAGTTCTGAAAACGTCATAAACAACTAGTTGAAAACACCATAAAAACCCCCCACTTCAGAAAAACGGCATAAAAACACCCACTTCAAAAAAACGTCATAAAACACCCAGTTCAGAAAAAAATCCCATGAAAACCCAGTTGAAAACACCATAAAAACACTCAGTTCTGAAAACGTCATAAAAAACTAAAACGCCGTAAAAACACGCACTTTAGAAAAACACCATAAAAAACCCAGTTGAAAATGCCATAAAGAAACAAAGTTCAAAAGGCCACAAAAAAACCCAGTTCTTTTTTTTTTTTTTTTTGAAAATATATCAATAGTATACTCGTTGGAAAGATTAAAAAAAGCTGAGTTTTATGGTGTAATTTTTTTAGAAAAATAATCACGTATAAAAAAGTTATTGGCATTTAAAGTTGATGGGGGAAAATGGCATGTGATTAACATGTGCACCCTTCTTTGGATCTTCCAATTTTACCCCTCCTGGTAGTCACAAATCACAAGGATCTTATGGCTAAAAATCGTTCTCACGGTTTTCACACTACAAATCATTTTCTCTTGATCCTATTTTTATAATATATATATATATATATATATATATATATATATATATATATATATATATATATATATATATATATATATATATATATATATATATATATATATATATATATATATATATATATATATATATATATGATAAAGCTAGGTAGGAAACCCTCCATTTTTAGAAAACCCGGGAAACTCAAAGCTCCCGACATTTTTTTTTGAAAAAAATAACACATGTAATATACATGTTTTTAAGAGTTTTGGGCAAAAAAAACAAAAAAGCGCCGAAGGAATGTTTTTTAAAAAAAAAATCAGCAAGTTTCAGCTTTTGTTGCCTAACACATGTTAGTTACCCGGACATTGCTGAAATTTGTTTATTTTTTTTTTAAATATCCCTTCGGCGCTTTTTTGTTTTTTTTTTTGGCCCAAAACTCTTAAAAACATGTATATTACATGTGTTATTTTTTTCAAAAAAAAAAACGTCGGGAGGTTGGGTAAAAATGGGAGTTTTCAGAGTTTTCTTTCTGAAATTTTTAGGGTTTTCTACATAGCCCTCCCATATATATATATATATAGGGGGCTGCTAGAATGAGAACCACCCCGAGTTGTAAGAACCGCGAGAACTACACCCCACGGAGCGCCGTTCGCCATGATTTTTTTTTACAAGTAGATGTGTGTATTATAAACACAGCCGTAAAAAATCATGGCGAACGGCGCTCCGTGGGGTGTAGTTTTTTACACCACAAGTTTGGTGAAAAATAGATGTGTGTATTATAAACACAGCCGTAAAAAATCATGGCGAACGGCGCTCCGTGGGGTGTAGTTTTTTACACCACAAGTTTGGTGTTTTTTAATTTTTTTTCTTTTTTCTTTTTTTTCACCAAACTTGTGGTGTAAAAAACTACACCCCACGGAGTGCCGTTCGCCATGATTTTTTACGGCTGTGTTTATAATATACACATCTACTTGTAAAAAAAAAATCATGGCGAACGGCGCTCCGTGGGGTGTAGTTCTCGCGGTTCTTACAACTCGAGGTGGTTCTCATTTTAGCGGCTCCCTATATATATATATATATATATATATATATATATATATATATATATATATATATATATAATATCATGAGAAAACTATATATAAATGAGAAACCTAAAAAACTAAGTAAAAAAGCCTAAAAACATACCAGATTTTTTTATTTTTTTACAATTATCTCACAAAAAAAATCACTTCTTTTTATGTATAAAAATACTTTTTTTTCAAAAAAAAAATTGTAGTGCACACATACATTATATGTGTATTGCACATGTGCTTTATATGCTTAAAGATAGCTTTTGAGTTTAATTTAGCTTTTAAGGTTAAGCTTTTTGGAGGTTAAGAATTAGAATTAGGTTTTTGGTGGGGTTGCAGGTGGGGGTTTAGGTTTTTGGGGGGTTTACGTTTCGGGTTTAGTTTTAGGTGTTTTGGGGGTGGGGGTAGAGGTGTACAAATCGTTTTTTTTTAACTGGTTCTGGTTATTAACCGAACCGGTTTTTTCATCAAAAACAAAAACCGGTTTTTTTATAACCGGCTTGGTTTACTAAGCGTTTTTTTTTTACTCAAAACAATAACCGGTCCAACCGGTTACGACCGGTTTTTAACCGGTTTATTCCAAAAAACCGGTTTTTTACCGGTTTTGGTTTTAAAACTGGTTTCGAAGATGAATATCCCTAACCGGTCTACAACCGGCGGTTCGGTTCGGTTCTAAAACCGGTTATAAAAAAACCAGTTAAAAAACCGATTTCGATTTTTTTCCTGGTTTCGGTTCTAAAACCGGTTTTTTTGTACACCTCTAGCTGAGGGTGGGGGTGGAGGGTTTAGATAAAACCACTATTGTTGACTTTTAAACCCACTTACCTCGCGATTTTTAAACACCCATACATTTTTCATATGTTAACATTAAAAAAAATTACACCATAAATACGCACATCGTATTCTTTTTTACTTGAGTAGGATATTGCTATATTTTTTTATTTAACAAGCTACGTGCTTACGTATTTTGTTTAATGTTACATGATTTTTATATAACGTTACAAAATTATGTACAGTACAAAATTACGTAATATGCATTTTACCTTGAAACAAGTATAACGTTACATGATTTGGTAACATTATGTATTATGTGATTATGTAGAAGTACGTAATTAAGTAACACTACTTAACTGTAACCTTTTAGCTGTAAACTGACCATTTGAAATCTCACAAAACTAATCTTTTTAGTAATTTTTGTTTACATATATATTTTGGATTAGTTTTCTAGGTATTCACGTTAAGTTACTTTTAGTAACCGAGACTTAACTGGTAGTATATTTAGTTAAGATTTTCTTCTATTTTGATCTCAATATGGTCTAGTTCGAAGCCATTTCTGTCTTGTTTTCACCCACAAAACTCCCCTACTAATAACTAGGAGCGCTCATCGGTTCGGTTAACGATTTATTCAATTAATAATAAACGTTGAAAATAAAACTAGGGTAAACCTCAATTTTCGTCCATGTGGTTTGTTGGTTTTAACATTCTAAGTCCAAAAGTTTGAAAACTGCATTTATCATCCATTAGTTTGTTAATTCTAACAGTTTCAGTCCACCCCACTAACATCGTTAGTGTGGGGCTGTTAAGTCATGATAAACACAATATAATGCCCTTGGTATATTATATATAAGATAAAAATGAATTAATCAATTATTTATATATAATTATAATATAATTTATATTATATAGGGTCGGGATTTAGAGAAAACGGTGGAAAGTGTGATAGCGGTGAGAACGCTTATGGATCGTCCGATCAAAACAATCTATGGACTAGATTGTCGCGGTGGCGTTTTCGTAAATAACATCAATTTTATTACGTGGACGCGCTTCATTAAGGGTAAAAGCGTCTTTTGACTACTCCAAACAAAACACCATCTCATGAAAATAAAACGCCAAACAAAAATCATACACCATTCTAAGTAAAAACGCCATTAGATATAAAACGCTAAACTTAATTATAGTAAAATTCCGCCTAAAAAAACCGCCAAAAAAATCCTGTATATACAACAACTCAGACATTCAATTAAAAACACACGCAAAAACCTCAAACGCCATATTTAATATATACCATTCGTCTGATAAAACGCCAGAAAACCCAAACATCAAATATATTGTTGTCAATAAAGTGTAGCTGTATGGGGTGGACAACATTATCAGTTATCTTTCTAACTGAGAATTAACAATGTTATCCATCACCATACAGCAACACTTTATTGATTTTAGCATGATCAAATTTACAGTTTTAAGATTTTTGTGGTGTTCTTTTTCTCGGTAAAATACCAAAAAAGATAACATTTTGGCTGAAAGGGTGTAAACTCAATAACATTTTGCTGCATGAGATGGACAAAATTATAGAAAAAGAGGCTGATTTCAGACTTTGGGTTTCCAACGGCGACAAAAAAACTACTTCAAAAAACAAAAATAAAAAAAAACATATGAAAGTCGAAACAGCCAGTGAAGATGCTTCAAAAGAAAAAGAGACTGGTGACAGTGAAGATTTAGAAGATCAATATTTATTTTGTTTTATTTTCTTTTTTAGTTGATTGTTATATAGAAACAACGCCATATCTAATAAAAACGTCAAAAAGCCAAATGTCTTACGCCTTTGGCGTTTATCAAACCATCATAAATTTACTTTGGACAAGTATTATAAAAAAAACTAAAAAAATAAAAAAATAATAAAATAAATAAAAAATAAACTTGAAAATGTAACTAGAAACAGTAACTACAAAACAGTAATACTGAAGATAGGGAAAATTTATTAAATTAGAATCTAAAATGCCAAACTTGAAAGATGGGACGTGTTACAGACTTTAGAGATAAAGCTTCTCAAAAACAATAATTAGAAACAGTAACTGAAAAGACTAATACTTTATTATAATAACGCACCGCCTAACTTAGGCGCCAAAAAGAGATCCTATAAAATGATACGTCTCAGCAACTTCCATTTGATCAAACCAAAAAACAAACGCCAATACTACTAAATACCACTCACTGTAAAACGCCAAAAAAAAAATCAAAGATGGCTAATATGCTTTCTTGGATATTCAGAATTGTTATTTGTGAAGTTTCACTGAATGAATTGTTAGCGGAGGCGAGTTACTCAGAAAGATTTTACTGCATGAGATGGACAAAAATTCAAGAAAAAGATACTGATGCCAGTCATATGGCATTTTGTATTTTTTGTTCTTGAAGAAGGCTTGGATGAGGAGAAGAGATCAATGATACTGAAGAGTGGGATGATTATAAAGATGAAGATCAACATGAAGAAAAAGCGAAAAACCCACCCACACGTCATAGATTTATGTCCCCAAACATCCACAAAAAAAGCCACTTCAACAGACGAGCAGGCAAAATAATCAAACCGATTGGTTTGTTAAGTTTTACATAAAACGCCATATTTTTTGTGACAGTTCTTGTACTATTAAAGAACAGAGAGATTGATGACAGTGAAGATTGTGAAGAGAGAACCGATTAGGATTTTTAATTTATTTTCTTCGCTTGTATTTTTTTAATGTGGCTGAAATATAATCTAACAATTGTAAAACGTCAGGATACCACAAATGCCAAAATGTTTATAAAAATAATAGAACAACGGGCCATCTTTTTAAAACGCCTTGAAAAACGCCATTCAGATAGATTTCCTGACCACCCCGGGTTCCAATGGCATACGATTTGAATAAACGCCATAAACGCCAAAATGTTAATACGATGAAACCGTTAAACGCCATTAATTATTGAATTTCGTTAACGCAAAAAATCTTAAACCCCAAAAATTAAAACAACATTCGGAAAAGCGGAACTGGAAAAGCAGAAGATGAAAGGATAAAAAAGCCCCTTCGCCCTTCTCTATGCCGCGTGACAAGTGTTGGGCCAGGATGCGTTCTCACCGTTCTCACACTTTTGAGCGTTTTCTCCTGATCCCGTTTCATATTATATATATATATATATATATATATATCCTGTTTTACATCCACCCCTCACTCTCCCTCCTTCACACACTCTCTCGTTCCTCACTCTCACCCCCCCCCCCTTTATATATACCGGAGATGGTTTGTGAATAAGTGGGTCAGTGGAAATAGACGAAGATGGATGATGACGACAGTGTTACCAAGATGATGGAGGTGATGGTGTGCAGAGTAGGCGGTGGATAGTAAACAAAGATGATGGGTGGTTGTGATGCTACTGATGTGTGTAAAATGCAATATATAAATTACGTGAAATGAGGCAT